>NC_139629.1:5921652-6179152 GCF_964638095.1 Poromitra crassiceps
CTTAGGGGGGTTCAGGGTAATATGGATGAATGGTGTTGCTCACCTTCAAATCTGCTTAGTTTATTAACAGGGGATAAAAAGCAAATCACATCCAATATCAGAAATAATACACTTGTATACAACACAGTTACAGGAGAATTTCGTTTTTTTTTTAACCTGGACCCATCTCCTGGCAATAATTATGATTTGGCCACTCACCCAGCGATGTCCGCGGCGTTTCTGGCCATCCTAGCGTTGTTTTGAGATCAATAGCGTCCAAGTCAGTTGTAAAATGGAGCTGATTTGGGGCCAAGTGTGAGCCTGTCTTTCCTGCATCTAAATAGCTATTTTTATTCCCGTTTTCGCCACATGTCGTTGTAATGTGATCCCTCAACATCCACCAGAGTGATATTTCGCCCCAGGCCATTTCCTAGAGTCTCCCAGGGATCAAATTGCCTCAAACGTGATCTCGGTCACCAAGTCTCGTAAAGTCCCGCGATACTTTCCTGCCGACTGGCCAACTACAGGTAGGACGCTTTGCGGTGGTGGTTTTAGCGTAACCTATGTGGGGTTTGGCGTAACCTATGTGGGATTCGAAATAACGAAGGTTATGCCAAACCCCACATAGGTTACGCTAAATCCACCACCAAAAAAAAAAAGCAAAATGGAATATTAGGGGATCAGGAAAGTGGGTGAAATCTGAGAACCACTATTTGAAATGTATCCGAACTGATTTCCTGATTGTTTTCCAAGGGGCCCAATCCAGGGCCAATCAGGCCAGCTGGTTCCCTGGAGCTAGCGCAAATAGTGATATCATCAGTGATGTATGACATCACAATGGGGAGCCACAGTCCAGCGATGACCTCACAATTACTGTGTCCCTATAGAGAGCCGCAGGGATGACGTATTTTTGTAGGCTGAATGCGGAAGTCCCGAACTTCCTGGTTCCACACTGTTTTTGTCTATGGGATTTTTGAATGGGTTTTTGGCGATATGCTTCAAATAATGTCTGTGGGCAACGCAAGTTTAATCAAACGCGAACCAAGGTTCAGCGGGATAATCTTCACACATGAGGACCACTTTCATGAGTTTTGTAGCGTAAATGCGAGCCCTAGAAGTAAAATGCTCGAGCTAAGCTAATCCTGAACTACACACTGTCGCATAGGCTTCACGTCACGTCAGCAGTCAACCTGGACTGTTGTTGATGTGTGCACTGATTACCTCGGGCTGAACGGGGCTGAACCAGGTGAGGGAAAGAGAATTTCCGTGTTCGCCCTTTGAAGTGGTGACGTTATTGACGTATATATCCACATCGACTCAGCAGTGTAGTCTCATTTAGCCGTTTGCTAGCTAGCCGCCCGTTTAACGGCATGTAAAAGCTTCAAAACTCATAAAAGTGGTCTTCATGTGTGAAGATGATGTTACTAAACACTGGTTCGCGTTTGATTAAGCCAGCGTTGCCCAGAGAGATTATTAGAAGCATCGCGCCAAAAACCCATTCAAAACTCCCATAGGCGAAAACTGTATGGAACCAGGGGCGTTAGCATCGATGATTTCCGGACTCGTTACTGCGGCTCTCTATTCAGCGGCCACGGCCTTCGTCGGCCGCGGCCTACAGAGGTCTGTCCTCCGCGGACCAGTCAGGGGAGTGCGCAGCCTTGAGTCGTTGAGCGAAACGAGACGGTCTAGCCTACTACTAACCTCGCGTCACCAGGCTCTTCTCGGCGAGAAAGAGCTGCTGTGTCACTAGCTGTTCACGCCCCCAGAATGGTTTCCTTAGCAACCAGTTGACAGTGCGAGCGAATCTGGGAATCCCATCTCACGCACCGGCCTGTCTCAAAAGTTTAAGGCACGAACAGACAGCCTAATAACATGGAGCCAGAGCAAATTGTTTTGCTGATCATTTTGTTTTATTTTATGGAAGAGTTGGAGTTTCACCGCCGCCGCATGTTTCTCAGGCTGGGAGAGGATGAGCAGGTAAATTATTGGATAAGCTGTGTCACTTACTTTTAACTATTCTAAATGTTAACGTGGTTTATATGGCTAATGTCAGTTAACTTTTCATTTCATATAGCCTAAGCCTAACCTTACAGGTTTTTTTTGCTATATATAGCCTAGATAGCTAGATAGCCTCCCTCTCAAAGCCCATGGGAGAAAGTGACATGGCATATCATATCTAGCTATTGTTTAACATGCTTTTCTTCTCCTTTCCCCCCAGATCAGACCCCTATATGCACCCCAAACACTCTGGAGACCACCCAAGATGATGCCCCACTAGAAGACATTTTATGCCACATTTATTTATTTATATGTAGCCTACATATTTAATAAATTGGTTCACTTTTTCAGTATTCCCCTCCTTTACATGTGATGCATTATTTATTTATTTCTACATGTTTGAATAACTATTTAGAGGACAAAATAAATTATTACTACCACTGTTGTCATGCTCTGTCTAGTGAAGTCTCAGTTTGTGTTTCCCAAGTTCAGGTTATAATCATCATCTGTAACTACTCATAAGGACATCAGGGGGGAAGCATAAAGGGATCTGATCCAACTTAGACATGTATTTTGCTAACTTCTGTAGAGGTTAAATATAGCACATCTCTGTGATCCTGCGGTGCTGCAGACTACACACATGTGTAAAGTAGGGTTAATGTGATCTCACCTTATGGTTAAAGTTAGCTGAGCTATAGACAGTTTGAACTTAACATAAACATTCTAAATGGAACCCCAGCTCACCTGTTGCAGTGTTTGCTAGTACAACTATCAGGACTCCTAGGACAGGATTGACAATTCTGTGAAAACAGTCTATAAAAACACTCTTATCTGCAAGACTCAAATTGAAAGAGAAAACTGTATACATATTCTGGAGCCAAAGCTTTTTCCAATGCACGTTTGCATTCATATGCAGTGAAGATCAACTATGACAGTATATTCAGATCTATAAACCATACATTTCCCACAGGCCTGCTATTGACAGTAAATATGAATGTGTTTTCTGTTAAATGATCTCTTTGCACCATAACATTGTTGTGCCGTGTAAAAAGAAAGAGAAAAAAGTTTTTCTTAAACAAAATATTTATTAAATAACAAACTGTACATGTACGAAATAATCTATACATGGATAAAAAAAAAACATTCATGAAAACAACAAAACCTGAATGTGCAAAACCTCATATGTTTTAACCCCCCCCCCCCCCCCCCCATGCATCAGTGTCATGAATCAGTGCAAAAGGTAAACAAGCAGACATTCATGTGCTATGATGATCCGGCAGAATAATAACAAAAAGAACAATACGAACAATAATACTAACATAAATATATATATATTATTTTACTTTTAGTTTAGTCATGTTTATTTCGAATATGTCAATAAAAACAATTGTGCAAAAACAACAAATAAAGCCATTCAAAAATGAATAACTAATATAACAAAACAAAAGTAAAAAGCAAAAAGAAACAAGAAAAAGAAAAAAATAAACAGTAAAAAATAAACAGTAATGTAAACATATCCGAAAAGGAGTGAGAAGAAGTAAAAAACTTATGTACTCCCACCCCTCTTATAACTTATACTATATACTATATGCTATATACAAACACTAAAACATAATGACTCTTAGTGCAGTTCACTATATCTTGTGAACAACATATTTTTGTACATTTTTTTAAAATGATTGATGCTTGGACATTGCTTTTGCTCTTTGCTCAGATTGTTCCATAACTTAACACCCGCGATCGAGATGCAAAAACTTTTCAATGTGGAATTTCTTTTTAGAATTTTAAAATTGAGTTCTCCCCTCAAATTATGCCCCCCCTCACGTTCATGAAACACGTTTTGAATGTTCATTGGTAATAAATGGTTCCTAGCCCTGTACATTGTTATTGCTGTTTGATATGTGACTATGTCGGTGAATTTTAATAATTTAGACTGTAGAAATAGTGGATTGGTGTGTTCCAGATAGCCAACCTTGTGAATGATCCTTATTGCTCTTTTTTGTAAAATGATTAGTGACTGTAATGAACTTTTATAGTTGTTACCCCAGACTTCAGCACAGTAGTATAAATATGGCAAGACTAAAGAACAGTAGAGAGTGTGGAGTGACTTATGATCCAAAACCTGCTTTGCCTTATTTATGACTGCTATACTTCTTGCTATTTTGTATTTTACATGTGTAATATGTGGTTTCCAGCTGAGCTTATCATCTATTGTTACACCTAGGAATTTGTTTTCGTGCACTTGCTCAATAGCCACCCCATCAATTTCTATCTTTACCTGTGTGTTTAACCTGTACCTGCCAAAAAACATAAACTTGGTCTTGCTCACATTTAAAGATAATTTATTCCAGTCAAACCATAGTTTCAATTTAAATAGTTCTTCATTGATGTTTTTTTGTAGTTTATCTAAATTATCACCAGAGCAAAAGACATTTGTGTCATCTGCAAAAAGTACCAGAGACAGCAGCTTTGATACTTGGCAGATGTCATTTATGTACAGTATAAAAAGTTTTGGCCCCAATACTGACCCCTGGGGGACGCCGCAAGCAATGTCCAAGCAATTTGAGCTGTGGCTACCCAACTTCACAAACTGTTTCCGTCTGTCCAAATAACTTTTAATCCAGTCTATTGCAATGCCTCTTATACCAATTTTCTCTAGTTTATGAATTAATATGTTGTGATTGATGGTGTCAAAAGCTTTTCTGAGGTCAATGAAAATGCCAATTGCATATTGTTGATTATCAATTGCGTCTGTGATTTTTTCTATGGATTCCATTAATGCCTGAGAAGTTGATCTTTTGGTTCTAAACCCATATTGACTCTCTGAGAGTACATTAAATTTTTCCAGAAATGAATCTAATCTGCTATTAAACAGTTTCTCCAATATTTTTGAAAGTTGTGGCAGTAGTGAAACAGGTCTGTAGTTTGTGAAGAGGTGTTTGCTCCCATTTTTATACAGTGGAATGACCTTTGCTATTTTCATTTGGTTTGGAAATGTACCGGTTTGAAATGATAAATTACATATGTGAGTAAGTGGCTTAGAAATCCCCCCAATGACCAGTTTGACCAGTGACATGTCAATATCATTAAAATCTGTAGATTTTTTATTTTTACAGTTTTTAACTATGTCCAATATTTCTTTCTCATCGACTCTCTCAAGGAACATTGAGCATGGATTTCTGTTCACCAGTTCCCCCATATGCTCCCCTTCATCCCCTCGATCCAGAATTCTACTCTCTAGATCAGGGCCTACATTAACAAAAAAGTGATTGAAGCGATCTGCCACCTCCTCCAGATTGTAATTTTCAATATCATTTTCTATGAAATATTTGGGTAAGCTGTTTTGCTTGGCACCATCTCTTATTATACTGTTTAAGATGTTCCATATCCCTTTTATATTATCTTTATTATTATCTAGTATCTTCTTATAGTATTCTTTCCTACTTATCCTTATAACACTGGTTAACTTATTTTTATATTTTTTATATTTTTCTTCTGCTTCTTTGGTTCTCTGTCTAATAAATTTCCTGTATAATGCATTTTTCTTTTTACAAGCATTTTGTAAACCTTTCGTTAACCATGGACAATTATCATAAACTCGTTTTTTGTTATATTCTTTGATTGGACAATGTTTATCATATTTAGACTTAAATAAGGATACAAATATATTATAAACACTGTCCACATCTTTTCCATTATAAATCATGTCCCAGTTCTGTGATAATAGATCATTTTTTAACATATTAATTGATTCTTCTGTTCTTATTCTTCTAAATAATTTTTGCTTATCTATCCTATTCTTATAAACGCAGTCAATTACCGTAAATACTGGCAGGTGGTCGGTAATATCACAGACTAATAACCCACTTATTTTGTTATCAATTACATTGGTAAATATGTTGTCTATGAGAGTGGCGCTGTGAGATGTGATTCTGCTAGGTTTAGTGATTGAAGGAAGTAGGCTCATACTATGAATTGTATTTATAAAATCCTCTGTACTTTTATGATTGCTATGTTTTAATAGATCTATATTAGTATCTCCACATATGAATATATTTTTATTACCTATTCCTGAGAACATGTCTCAAGACTTTTCAATTAGTCTTTCTAAGAGACCAAAGAAGCAGCCGGCTCGCTCCTTCTGGAGTCTCTTCCTTAAGCAGCTCGTCCTTCTTTGCTTTCTTTGGTAGTGGTGGGGCCCTGGCTCACACGCTCCTGTCTCTCCTTCCTCCTCCTCCACTGCTCCACAATCCTTACTCTGGAGAGAAGAGAGAGAGGAGAGAGGACCATTAGAAGCTGTGTTTCCATTAGTTTTTCGCAAAATAATTGCGATATTTCTACAACTTCGACAATGTACAATTGCGACTTGTAGGCGTTTTCCATTGAGTTGAGTTTGGTCTGAAGGCGCGCACACCTGAACGATATTAGCCGTTACCAGCAGCTGCCACAGTGATTACGCACGGGGATCTGCCGCATATCCCGTCCCCAGCATGCTCAAATCCAACCAATGGTCAATGCAAATTACCACATGAAGTTACAACGATATAACGAGCCTGATTATCAATTCAAAATAAAATGTAGAGTGGCTTCATGTTGCTGGCTGCGGTGAATGCAGTGAGCGCGACAGAGGAAAAAAGGTAGCCTAAGGCTTAGTTCACACAGACAATCTATGCCTTGCCTTGCCTCAACCCACGCCTACGCCGAGCTGGGCGTGAACCTGTTACACGCTTTTGCGATCACACCGCACGCCTTTTGCACGCCGAACCTGGAGCCGAGTCACAAGCGCCTCTCCTCTCTCCCGACTGTATTTTTTCACGTGTTGTCCAGAATTGTCATGGGTAGCCTCTAGGTAAAATAAATCGGATATAATGTTCTATTGATGCTGGATATGTATAACCAGGTCTGACTATAGTCGGACATTTTAGAGAGGTGATCTTGCAAGAATATGTGCTGGCAGCCTGGCACACAACAACATTGCTTCTTCGGTCGCTATTCTCTCTCATGAAGATTTGTTTGCCGACGGGGAGAAAGCCCCACGTGATAGCCACCCGTCAATCTCTCTGTCTCTGCTCAACATGTTGTAGTAACTGAATTTTATTTTGAAATTCAGTTGATTTTGCCATTTCCGACGGATATTGTGCGTTTTTCTTTCATGGCTTGACAGAAGAAGCCTGCCTGCACGCGCCTTGTCGGCTTCAAAATAGAACTCACGCCTATTCGATAAAATCGGCAAGGCATAGGCAAGGCGTGGGTACACGCAGGGTTCACGCTCAGGCGGCCGGTGTACACAGCCTCGTTGACTAAAACGGACGCCTATTAAAAAGCGTGGGTAAAGGCAAGGCAAGGCATCGTCGGTGTGAACCCAGCCTATACAACTGGTCCGATGAGATGGAGGGGGGAAAAGGCTGAAGCGAAATTGAATCACCAACATCAGCCAACGCAGCCCCCCCCCCCCCCCCCCCCCCGCTACTTATATGTTCTCAAATGAATCTACAGAATGACCGTGGTATGAAATTAAATGGGGCTTTCCAGTTGCAGTGAGCAGACCGGGCGGCGCTGGATAGCCAGCTAGGGCTGTGTTACATGGAACCAGGCAACCCGGGAGACAAGCCTCTTTGACACGGCCGTCAGCAGCGGTAGCTCCCGCTGCACGGAGAGTTGACAACGGAGTCTATAGTGGAATGCTCACGAGCCAAGCCCTTGAGCTCTTTACAAAAGAAACACGTCACATTTTTTCACAATACTGACAAATATGAGATCTACAATAATCTAAGCCTCGGTTAATCACCTCTAAAGTTGACAGAAGTGCATTTAGTAAGGAATTTGCAAACGAGAATTGTAAGATCTTACCTGTTGCCTGTATGAAAAGATGGCGGCGATTTCAGAATTTTCAGCCTTGCAAACCTCTTGCGGATTCTCGCGAGATCTTGAATGCCACAAAGGTCACGAAGGACAGAACACTTGCATCCTCAAGTTTTGAGAAAAGGAGGATGCATTTCTCGGCTGCATTTGAAGGAGCCTACGAAATGGGACAGCCTAGGTCGCGCGCAATGACGCAATCGGTCTTCAAATCTAGCCTTGGTGGACTGCAGCCCCTGAATTGGGACACAGCTGTCGAGTGATGATGATCATGTCACACAGCGATGACATCATCAACAGTAGCACGAAGTGACATCATCGGATACGATGAGCTCATTGGTGATGTGACATTCTCGGCGATGATGTCATCAGAGCCACCAACACTTCACAACGCCAGTGATATCATAATCACTGATGACATTGTTGATGTCATAGATGCTACTAGCAAACCCATAAGTAGAGGTGCAAGGGACATGATTGTCGGCTTCTGTTCTATTCTGTTCCTACTCATGTTTCCAACGTGTATGTTCTTAGGGTACCAGGATAAAGGATCACGAGGCACTTCCCAAGCTGGGAAGGGGTCTATGGGTCTGGCGGGGCCTCAACATTCTCTGCCTTGACCGGCAGCCCTGGGCTAACGCATGACTGAGTCACGTGATTTATCCAACGACCAGAGGTCCTCTGCTGACCAACATGAAGGAAGCTCCCCGAGGTTCGGAGGATCCAGTTGGGGTGATAAGCAGTGTGCAGTCGATATGGATCCTATGAGGAGGTCGGAGAGCTCTTCCCTACAAATATACACACATTTTAAATAAAAGACTTCAATAAATTCTGCATGTATTTGGTGACCAAAAAAATCACACCCAGGTGCTGAATTAAGAGGTGCATGCAGTTCATATGCTAGTCATATAGCCCTTTTCTCAGGAGCTTTACTGGTCCTTAATGCTTGCTCAACTGGAAGTGATGTCACGCAATCATCTCGTATAAGATCATCTTAACTCATTCACCGCCAAAGACGTCTTTGACGTCTTATCAGAAATAGCCATCCACGCCAAAGACGTGTTTGACGTGTTTTTGTTTTTATGAGTGCAGCGCGTAGTTGAAACACTTACCCAGCCTCTGACATGTCATCTGGTCCCTATCCTCAAAGGGTAGCCGACAGCACGTTATCAAACACATACCGCAGCTGTTGTTTGAAACGAGGAAGAAGGAGGAAAAGAGGAAAAACAGAGAAACGCGCTTCCTTGTACAGAGAAAAAAACGCCATTGAAACGCCTCTCGGCGCGCTGCACTGCTGCCTTGCTGCAGGGCGAACCTGGATTGCCTAGTCAAACCCGTGACGAACATGATCGATCCGGTTCCAGCAGCGCCTGGTCCCAAAGCCAAGCCGCGGACCCGTTCCTGTGTCGTGTGACTCGTGTCGCAGCATTCGTCCCACTCCCAGCCCGAACGAGAGGAGGAAAACGAGCAGCAGAGGAGGCAAAACGCTGATGGGGAAGGAGGTGCGATCTAGCTGCAGGCAGCTGTGGACAGAACTCTCTCTCTCTGTGTGTGTGTGTGTGTGTGTGTGTGTGTGTGTGTGTGTGTGTGTGTGTCTGTGTCTGTGTGTCTGTCTGTCTGTCTGTCTGTCTGTCTGTCTGTGTGTCTGTCTGTACACTCACTCACACTGAGCAAACTGTATTGTTGAATGTAAAAAAAGCACTTCATATATATATATATATATATATATATATATATATATTTTTTTTTTGTCATTTGTGTCATAATGAATAATATTTACATGTCTGATGTCAATACAGTTCAAAATAAAAGAATTGAGAGCGAGTTCTGCATGATATTGTGTGCTGTACATAAATGCCATTTTCTGCAATTTCTTTTCTCAGAGAGACATTTTGGGTGAAAACAGGGTGTATATAAATGGCTATAAGTAGAGTACAGAACATGCTAAAAGCTCACTTTTTTTTCCTGGTGAACCCAGAGACGTACATCTTCATTTTGAGGTATTGCAAATCACTCTGGTGCTAATAGATAATTTACTGTGGGTCTTGAAAGATGACCAACAATTATGAAAATCTTTGGCCTGTGCTAAATATTGGCAGTCCTAAACTGGCGGTGAATGAGTTAATGGGGATCCTTTTAAATAAAAAAAAAAAAAAAAAAAAAAAAAAAAAAAACAGTTGCTCGAGTGACATTCCTGATGACACAACTGCCATCACAGTTGGGCAATTGTGTGACATCATTTTCAGTTGAGTGACATCATTTCTGTCATAAATCGTGACAGACACCGCCACTGCCACAGACAGTAATTTCTGTCATATATTGTGACGGACACCGTCACCGCCACAGACAACATTGTAATACATGTCCCTGATCCAAATCCTGTATGTATTCTGCATGGCAACAGAAGTCCCTGCCTGCCAACTATAGTTGAATTTACTTTCTAGGCTAGACAGTGTTGAATAGGACTGCACATTATTGACTATGATAACAATTCCCATTATTATTCTGCCATCCACATTAGTATGAACAACCTGTTGCACCAGAGTTGGAAAGGGAGGGGGTGAGGAGAGGAGAGATGAAGAGGGAGAGAAGTCAGAGGGGAGGGGTAAAAAGATGAGTAGGGAGGGAGGACGGTTGGGAAGAGAGCAGGCAGGCAGCAGTAAGAGTGATGATGATGATGAGATGAAGAGGATGATGCAAATGGCGAGGGACATCAGTCTCCCAGAAACAGAGAATGAGGGAGGGAGGGAGGGAGGGAGGGAGCGAGGGAGGGGCAAACAGAGAAGAGAGATACTGTATATCAGCTGTATCATCGAGAGCTTTGGTTAGAACGCTGCCACACCTGGGCAGCTTCTCCTCTCCTCCTCTCTCTCTCTCTGATGATGGAGACCCTGGGAGGAGGTGATCTCTGCTTTCCACAGCTCCTCAACACTTCCTGCATGAAGCCCCAGCCGATTGAGTCTGAGTCCATGCTCATGTACATTCTGATGCTCCCCATGTGTCTGTTCACTGTGGTTTTCAACTGGCTGGTCATCATCTCCATCTCCCACTATAGGTACAATTATAAGTAATGAAATAATGATAATAATTTTGTATTTTATTAATGTTTGATTTCGACTACATCTGGTGATGAAATATATGACTGCAATTATTGATGTTTATATGGATGATGATCCTCTCACAGGAAGCTCCAAACCACCACCAACCTCCTCCTCCTCTCCCTGGCTGTCTCAGACTTCTCTGTGGGCCTCCTGATAGTGGGTGACATCGTTCGAAGAGAGTCCTGCTGGTTTCTTGGTCACTTTGTGTGTGTAACGTTTCAATATTCCCTATTAATCACTACCTCTGCCTCAGTTGGAAACGTGGTGCTCATATCACTTGATCGCTATGTAGCTATTTGTTACCCTATGCATTTCCCCATCTTTATCACTCTGCGAAATGTCAAAATCTCTATTTGTTTGTGTTGGGCCTCTTCTGCTATCTATATTGCTATCTATATCCACGATCACCTGGTACACCCAGGCAGGTATCAAACATGTTATGGAGAGTGTGTACTGGTGATCAGCAACAACACAGCATATGGTGACTTTGTTGTGAGCTTTATCGTTCCCATTACTGTCATCATAGTTCTGTATGCGAGAGTATTTACGGTGGTGGTGTCTCAGTCTCGTGCCATGCAATGCCAATCCCATGTTGTGCCTGACACACGAAATCTGATTAAGAAATCTGAGCTGAAAGCAGCCAGGATTCTTGGTATTGTCGTAGTTGTGTTTGTAATATGTCTGTCTCCATTTTACATTGCCTCTATCATCAGCCCTGCCCTGGGGATTAAGCTGTTTGTGACGTGGCTGTTCAATCTTAACTCCTGCCTAAACCCTATAATCTATGCCTTTTGCTATCCCTGGTTTAGAAAATCTATTAAATTGATTGTTACACTTCAGATACTGCAGCCTGACTCCTGTGAGGCCAACATACTATAGAGAGAGGCTGTACAGTGACTGGAATCAGATCTGATCTATACAGGGAGCAACCAACTGCCCCCCCCCCCCCCCATGTTTTGGTCAAGTAATTGATTTGTGAGTAGTATAATCTAAAATATAACCATCATCTTTGCATCATTAATGGTGAAGCATTCATTGTGTTTCAATTGCTGCTTTCACTGTGATTTTTTTCCAGTGCAGGTGACTTTTGAATGCTGCTTTCACTGTGATTTTCTTCCAGTGCAGGTGACTTTTGAATGCTGCTTTCACTGTGATTTTCTTCCAGTGCAGGTGACTTTTGAATGCTGCTTTCACTGTGATTTTTTTCCAGTGCAGGTGACTTTTGAATGCTGCTTTCACTGTGATTTTCTGCCAGTGCAGGTGACTTCGATTGCTAATTTCGCTGTGAAAGTTACAGTCTCTCTAACCCTGTCTTGCAATGTTTATGCATAATCATTTGTGTTAAGTCAAAAGTATTTGATTCTTATTCGAGTTGTTCTTTGATAGTATATTTCCCTCTGTGTGGCTGTGTCTGTGTGGCTATTGTCCCTTTGGATTAGAATTAGACCAGAAACCTCTGACGTTAGATGAGAAATGTAATGATCTAAAAATGATAGATGAAAGATAAATAACAACAAAAATGTAGCCTAGATCTTTTAGATCTATATCAGAAAGAATATTGGTATTATAATACATACTCCTGTTGTGAAAGAATAGTATGTAATTCAAATGCCCTGTACAGTGTATCTTTGACACAGATTAATTACAATAGAAACATTTGCTATTCTGGTTCAAGGTCTTGCTCAAGGAAACTTTTTACAGTGCATGTGGCTTTAATTGCTATATTTTCACTGTGAAAGGGATTGAGCCTCTGATCTTTCAGTTACAGTCTCTCTAACCCTGTCTTGCAATGCATGTGCATCATAGTTAGTGTGAAATCAGAAAAGTTTTTTTTTTTTTTTTTAACCTTTATTTATACAGGGGGAGTCTCACTAATGCTCTCTTTTTCAGGAGTGCCCTGTTCACATTCACACACACATTCGTACCTGGAAGCTGACCAGTACAACCAATCTGCTGGCCACTGATCAGCTCCACTGGAGCGGTTGGGGATAAGGGCCTTGCTCAAGGGCACCTCAGTGGTGGTAATGAGGGAGGGGCAAGCGCTGCCTTTTTCACTTTCCCCACCCAGTCCCGGTCCCGGGGATTGAACCGACGACCTTCCAGTCACAAGCTCGCTTCTCTAACCATTGGGCCACCACTGCCCAAATTCACTCAAGTTGTTCTTTGATAGTATATGTCCCTGTGTTGCTGTGTCCATCCTTCCAGTCAGTCATAAGCATTATTGTCCCTCCTATTAGAAATAGACCAGAAACCTCTGACATTAGATGAAAAATGTAAAATCTAAAAATGATAGATATAAACAACAAACTATGTATATTTTAGACCTATACCAGAAAGAATATAGTGGTATATTACTTAGAATAAAAACATTTGCTACTGTTACACATAAAAACAAATACAAAAAAGTGCAATAGGGTACTGCAGGGATGACATATCTTTGTAGGCTTACCCAGAAATCCCTGCACTTCCTGGTTCCTTCGTCAGTAATGGGATTTGGGGAATTTCAGTTAAGAATACAGTAAGGTTTGTGCTTAACAAAAGTTTATGAAACAGCAAATGTTGTGTTCAGCAAGATAATCTTCACAAATGAGGACCACTTTTATGACTTTTAAAGGATAAATGTGAATTGTGATTTTCAGAAAATGCTTTTTCCTGCGGTACGGTTAGTGACAAATCATGATTTCTATAAGACAGTGTGTGTTTTCCTCTGTTGCTGTTTATTCTCAGTACACTTCAAACTGCATGGTTGTCATCCTTCAGACCTACTGTAAGTTTGTTAGATTTAATTCAAGCTGTTCTCCAAAACATTAGCCAGAATATAGAAGACCCTCCGACATATTATTAACACATTGAATGCCAGCCATGTTTTCATTCCTGTAGGTAAGTTGTGCCAGGGGTGTTTTTGACGATTCTGGCTCATTTTAGAAACAGACGAGGATTCTTTTCTGTTAAGAATTCATGAACACCAATCATCTAAAAATAACTAATAGAATGTGTGCTTTCTCTGTCTAAAAGAGTTAGTTTGCAGAGTTAGTAGTTATGTAGATATTAGCCGTTGAGTACAGCATGGTTTCAGCGTCTGGAAATTTATTCAGAGATAAATGGCTTTTTGTGAAACAGTCACTTTAACCATTCATTTTTGGCATCAGTAAGACCGTCAGACATTCTAAACAATAGTTTTGAACAGTAATTTCCTCCATAACAACAGGAAACACCCCTCTCATTCAAACTCCTCCCTCCGTGTGTCTTGTGTCCTCCTGGCTGTACAGCGGGCGTGTCAGAAGCGCTTTTGCTGCTGCCTGCCTGTGTGCCTGCCTGCCTGCTTGCCTGCGTGCAGACGCTCCTTGTGCGAGTCAAGATGGGCCGGGGAATGCGTGGGCGATGGGCAGATGTTGATTCTGGCCTTTCTGAGGTGTTTCAAAGTGTGTTTCACCTATGATCTATTTTGCAAATCGCTCTCCGCTCTCTGTGTGCTGCTGCCGGTGCGCGGCCGCTCTCAGGCAAGACAAGTCTTGAATGGATTACTGTGAAATCGCCACGGCATTTCCTTGAACGGCTTGGTCCCGCGGCAGTTTTTTCTTTGATTTCGGTCGTCTGGGGGAGCACTGTCAACACTTAGTGGGTCGGTAAAATAGATTATACACATTATCTTGCTCCAATAGTGATCTCGAAGATGTAAAAGTTGTTGATTGATGTACCACCGTCAAAAAAAAAAAAATGTTTATGTAAGACGAGTTAGCTCGTCCTTGGCACTTAAGCGCTGGATTATGTAAGACGAGTTAGGTCGTCTCTGGCACTTAATGTGTTAATATAGATAAAACAGGGTTTGTTGCTGGAATTGATGTAATAATGTTAGAAGAATGCGTAAGAAGAACAATTTGAAGGGTATGGTGGTCTAACTAAAAAACAACAATGCTCCCTTGTTATGTTTGCCTGTGACTATAACCACTGTCAAACAGGATAAGCTCAACATGGGAAATGGGAAAAATAACGTATATACATAAACTATACAAAAACACACTGATTTCTCTCTCTCTGAACATAAATTAGCACAGACATTTGTTTAAGATATCTACAAATTAGAAATTGTTTTATCCTGGAAATTTCACCAATTGAGCTATTACTTTATAAAATGTACAGTATATTACTGTACTGCTATGAGGCACTTTGTAAGACTATTAAAATAAAAGATACATGGGCTGATGATTTTGGGGTTGAGATAGATGGGTAGAGGTGTGGGATCATGCAAACAACATATCCCTACGTAAGAGAGCAAAGGAGTTACAGTTTAGGATGCTGTACCCCTGCAGTCAGATATCAATCACCTCAACTCAATGACTCAGAGGTGGGCCCTCAGGGCCAACAAGGCCTTCTCTGCTGGCTTGGAGATGGCCAGAATCAGAAGATTATATATATTTTTATAATTAGGGCCAGAGCACCGAAGGCCCTATTGTACAGTAATGCAATAACCATTTCCCACATGCATAAAATAAAAAAAAATTCACCACTTCACACTGACGCAATGACGCATGTGCAAAGTTTCTTAACTTTTCGAGCACCTTTAGCCCCTCAAAAATGCTATTCATTTGGAGGAAAATAATAATCCTTTGCGTTACAATTTGCACAGCCTTCGGTGCTCGGGCCCTAATTATATAAAAATACCACAAATAATCACTTCCTGAATTTTTCAGGAAGTGTAAAGATTTGCACATAAAATGGCAAAGCTGTGGCCAAACACAATTGTGCTCACACACAGACATTTTGCTATTCTTATAGGATAACTCATTGTTATTCAAATACAGTACGGTATATTAGATTAGTTTTTCTGAGAAATATCTCTAATTATTTAATCCTTCACTGTAGCTGTGTATGCCTTGTCTAATCAGACTTTTGTGACATTTTCCAAGCAATTGGTAATTTGATATTGATTGATATTGAGATTTTGTTTGATCAATTGTGTTCCACGGCACCAATGGGAACCAGTTTGGCAGACATGAGACAGATTTGGCCTGAAAGAAACATCCTGGACACTCTCTCAGAAGAATAGTAGTTTTAGTAGTACTGATTTATTAGTAGTAGTAGTTTTATTTGACTGATGCAACTAACCATGCTGCTACACAGGTGTCAGTTTTGTTGGAAACACACTCGGATCATCTCAAATTGAGACATTATGATTCTTGTCTTCATGTTTCTCTGTGAGTCTGTCTTGGTTGTGGTGAGTCCATCGATGGAGCCATACCACACAAACAATTGAAGAATTACATTTGCATGATAGGGTTCGAATTCCGGGGGAGCTAAGGGGAGCTCGGCTACCCTGAAAAGGACACGGCCTCCCCTGAAAGCTTACTTTGAGACCTTTAGGGGGAGCTCCAAAATATTGTCCATTTATCTGTCACACAGGTTATAAATTTGATTTTCTGTACATCAAGTACAGTATATCAGATGTGTTTTTCAGAGAAATATCTCTCATTATGTAATCGTTCGCTGCAGCTATGTGTCTAACTAACTTCTCTGACATTTTCATGCAATTGCTGATTTGATATTCAGATTCTATTTGATCAGTTGTGTTCCTCGGCACCAATGGGAACCACTGATATAGAGTCTGACGGATATGACACACAAGAGGCCTGAAAGAAACATTGTTGGACATTCAGTAAGTGGTTACTCTAGGCTAGGGAGAAGAGCATGTTTTCTAACTTGTCGTCATCATGAGATTATCCATACTTGTATACTCACATGACCTTTAAATTTGTGCATATATTTGCATGGATAATTTTATTTGACTGATGCAACTAACCAGGATGCTACACAGGCAGGGCCGGATCTACCTATGGGCAACCTGGGCAGGGGCCCTCAGTATGAAGGGGCCCTAAAAAAAATAAAAAATAAAATGGGTCGGGCTCATGTCAGCCTCCACAGAACTATGACACAAATCTAAGACCAATCAGAATAAAATAAAATAAAAATCCAAGAAGATTAAGTCTCATGATTGTCATTGGATGGCTGTGGGCAAGTGGTGACCAGGGGCGTGGGAAGTGGGGGTGCTTATGGTGCTGCAGCACCAATTAAATTCAAATTAAATTAAAATGTGTTTTATATGTTTTAAACTGCGATATTTAGGGTTTAGTTGAAGACTATGAGCAAAGCAAAGAGGGTGGAGATGTTATTTTTGATGTTCGGTTTATAATAATGTAAAGAGGGCAGCGGGATGTTTTATTATTTTATTGGTGTGACTTTTACTTTGGTACCCAGTAATGTGCGCTCTCTCTCCTTCACTTCCGGTCTGCCGGTGAGCTGCGGACAATTGCCACAGCTGTGGCAAATTGGGACAATCAAGTCGCGTCTTCCCTACTAAAGGATTGCCAGCAGTGACAGTCTTCAGTGTTCCAGAGTGAGTAAGGCGGAAGCTGTGCGTCTGTTCCTGGTGGTATTGTAACTTTGACTTTGAGAACAAACCTTTCCTTTATTGTGAGCCTATGGTGTCGTGCATCGAGTTAACCCTTCCATAGCAGAGATATTCTTCCTGCGTAATTGTCCTCCCGCCTGTTGCTCTGGGGCGCTCACCCTTGCCTGCACCCAGGATCCTAAAGTCATAGTCCAGCAGTAGCAATGCTCCGAAGCAAGTCGGTGGAACGCGGAACAAGTGTTCCCTTCCAGTGCTCTCCCCGAAGGTATAGCGCAAGGGGGTGCTAAAGTTATATATATAAACTTTATTCCAGACTCAGGTCCATATAAAATACGCACACGAACACAGACAGTACAATAAGAAAGAAATAAAACCAAATAAAACCACACAACAAATAGGTTTAAAACACATACAGGCAGCTATTCCAGTGCTTCCAGAAGTGCGACATAAATCTTGCGTCACTTTGCGCAGGCACCTGCTAGGGCCATAGTAACTCTATTCTCTGACTGGCTAAGTCGACGCATGAAACTGTAAATAAACTGTCTCAGAACAGCACGGAAAGCGAGCACATTACTGCTTACAAACATATGGCTAGCACTTGTCCATCTTGGATGCCTGAGTAAAATCCTAAATGCATCATTATCTATATATCATCCTGAGTAAAATCCTAAATGCATCATTATATTACATATCATATTATAGCGCCAGGGGGTGCTAAAGTCATAGCGCCAGCAGTAGTTATGCTCCGAAGTAAGTCAGGTGCAACAGTAGTAAGGCTGCGCAGTAAGCCGGTCGAACATGCGTTCCTCTTCCAGAGTCACGCAGCAGTAGTAATGCTGCGCAGTAAGCCGGTCGAATATGCGTTCCTCTTCCAGAGTCACGCAGCAGTAGTAATGCTCAGAATTAAGCAGGGGCAGCAGTAGTAATGCTCCGCAGTAAGCCTTTTGAACAAGCGTTCCCCTTCCAGTGCCGCGTGCGCGTAAGTCACTGGACCCGGTCTAGCGCCAGCAGTAGCTTTTATGGGTTCCTCCGCGCTGGCGAGTTCACATGCCCGGCGTCATTCACCCCTCCCGGAACGCGACCCGGTCCCATCTAAAGTTTCATCCCGATCATCACAGTCTCTCCCTTTTGCCCCTTAGCTTCCATGGCCCGCTCCGCGGAAATTCGACCCCAGACTGGCCCGTCGGCCCCTCCGTTCCTCATCTCGCCCCACCATCACATGACAAAAGCCTGGTTCACTCTTCTCCCCAAGCGGATCCTCCAGATGTGTGACCTCCCAGCGGAGCACTATTCCAGCCACTCCTTCGGGATGGGCGCGGCCACATCGACCGCCACGCGAGGGGCGTCCTCCGCCTCCCTGCAACTACATCCGTCCGGAGCAGGCCGCGATATTGCCTGCCCAAAGATCCCTCCTCACCTAGGCAAATGGCATTCCGCAGCCTCCATCCAGCAGCCGACCCACCTCCAGCTCTCCATGCACCAACCTGCCCTGCAACTCTCCATGCACCAACCTGCCCTGCAGCTCTCCATGCACCAACCTGCCCTGCAACTCTCCATGCACCAACCTGCCCTGCAACTCTCCATGCACCAACCTGCCCTGCAACTCTCCATGCACCTACCTGCCCTGCAACTCTCCATGCACCAACCTGCCCTGCAACTCTCCATGCACCAACCTGCCCTGCAACTCTCCATGCACCAACCTGCCCTGCAACTCTCCATGCACCTACCTGCCCTGCAACTCTCCATGCACCAACCTGCCCTGCAACTCTCCATGCACCAACCTGCCCTGCAACTCTCCATGCACCAACCTGCCCTGCAACTCTCCATGCACCTACCTGCCCTGCAACTCTCCATGCACCAACCTGCCCTGCAGCTCTCCATGCACCAACCTGCCCTGCAACTCTCCATGCACCAACCTGCCCTGCAACTCTCCATGCACCAACCTGCCCTGCAACTCTCCATGCACCTACCTGCCCTGCAACTAGAAATTCGACCCCAGACTGGCCCATCTGCCCCTCTGTTCCTCATCTCGCCCCACCATCACATGACAAAAGCCTGGTTCACTCTTCACCTCAAGCGGATCCTCCAAATGTGTGACCTCCCAGCGGAGCACTATTCCAGTCACTCCTTCAGGATCGGCGCGGCCACATCGGCCGCCGTGCAAGGGGTGTCCTCCGCCTCCCTGCAACAGATGGGCCGCTGGTCCTCGTCAGCCTACGCGGCCTACATCCGACCAGAGCAGGCCACCATATTGTCTGCCCAAAGATCTCTCCTCCCCTAGGCTTCAAATGGTAAGCACATTGGCATCCATTCCTTCATTCCTCGCAATAGCTTGTTACTTCGCATTTCATTGGTGGTGGACTCCCCGAATCCATAGCGCCAGCAGCGCTTTGGCAAAATAGTGCCAGCGGTAGTAACGACTCCAATAGGCAAATGCCGTGGTGATTGCAAATCACTAATTCAGATCCCAGTAGACTACTCAAAGTGTTTAAGGTGTTGAACAGCCTGTAAGTACAGTAGACTACTCAAAGTGTTCGGTGTTGAACAGCCTGTAGTCAAAGCGTTTGGTGTTGAACAGCCTGTAAGTACAGTAGACTACTCAAAGTGTTTGGTGTTGAACAGCCTCTGTGGGGTTCCCGTTTTTGGGGGGGGGTTTAGGCAAAGGGGGGGGGGTTTTCTTTATTAAAGCTAAAAGGGGGGTTGTCTGGCTTAAATGCCAATTCAGCGCGCCGAATTATGCGGGATTGGTCGGTCACCCAGCGCCCACTGTATCGCTGCGACCACGCTCGGACGGTGATTTTCATAAGCCGCTCCGGGGTTTTTCTCAAATCTCAATGCTGAGTCAGCGCGCCGAATTATGCCGGATTGGTCGATCACCCAGCGCCGGCGTATCGCTGCGGCCACGCCCGGTCGGTGGTTTTCGTAAGTCGCTGTGCTGCCGAGCCAACCGGTCGGCGACAAGCGTCGTTGAAACTAGGTTGAGACCACCATTTGTGCTTGCTGAAAGCAAGGCACAATCTTTGATATTCCTAATCTTCGTATTATTATATCTGCCACTTTTTTGGCGCGTAATAACTCACACAGTTTTCGGGCCACATAGACATGCCAAACCTCAAAATGAGCGGCTCATTGAGGACAGGTGTGCTATGACTTTGCTAAGGGTTTCATCAAGCGGTTTGGGCTCTATTCGCCATTAAGCGCCATTTTTTTTCCCCCTTGACTTGCATTGGGTTTAGATAAATCTGGCAAAAGCTTGCATTACATTAGCTGTATCTCAGAAACCAAATGGCATAGAGTGACCAAACCTTGAAGGGAGGTTCCCAGAGGGGTCTTTTACTATCCCCGAAAAAATGACACCAATCGACCAGATGGTGGCGCTATAACAGCCCTCTTTACCTTTTGGTCCATAACTTTTGAACCGTAGGGTTCTCGTTTAAAATTATTTTTTCCCTGGATTCCTTGCTTCGTTCCGCATCTACTCATCTAGGCCACGCCCATTTCCGTCAGACTAGATTTTCCGCCATTTTGCATTTTGTCCAAAAGTTTTTTTTTGCGATTTCTCCTTGAAACTTTGTCCAATCTTCACCAAACAAAAGCACACATCATGGGATGAGTGTCCTGCACAACACTGTTTCATGGTTTTTGAAAAAAGTGCACCGTTGCGAGATAATCGACTTCCAAAGTTCTGTGGGTGGGGCCTATTTCACCAAAATCGGCATAACTCTGGAACACAACGTGCAATCCTAACCAACCTTGGTCCAGGTGTGGAAGGATGTACTCTGAGCCTATAGGAGAAATATTGTGTCATTTCGCCTTTAGGGGGCGCTATAGCAGCATTCAGTACCTTTACCTTCTAAATTGTTTTATTTTGAAGGGCGGCAGGACGTGCTGATTCATTGTAATTATGGCCAGCCTTACGTCTTGTATTGACACTGACACTTCTGAGCTGATTTCAGAAAAGAAAGTGTCATTTCGCCTGTAGGGGGCGCTATAGTTTGCCTATAGGGGGCGCTACAGCAACGTATCTCCGCAACCGTAACTCGTAGAGACTCACGGATGGCGGCGTTGGACTCGGGGTGGAAAATGAACGGGGGCGAGCCCCGGAATCATGATCGCACCTTCCGTTACCCAGATAAAACTAATAATTATTGTGCTTGCTGAAAGCAAGGCACAATCTTTGATATTCCTAATCTTCATATTATTATATCTAACACTTTTTTGGTGCATAATAACTCACACAGTTTTCGGGCCACATAGACATGCCAGACCTCAAAATGAGCGGCTCATTGAGGACAGGTGTGCTATGACTTTGCTAAGGGTTTCGTCAAGCGGTTTGGGCGCTATTCGCCATTAAGCGCCATTTTTTTCCCCATTGACTTGCATTGGGTTTAGATAAATCTGGCAAAAGCTTGCATTACATTAGCTGTATCTCAGAAACCATATGGCATAGAGCGACCAAACCTTGTAGGGAGGTTCCCAGAGGGGTCTTTTACTATCCCCGAAAAAATGACACCAATCGACCAGATGGTGGCGCTATAACAGCCCTCTTTACCTTTTGGTCCATAACTTTTGAACCGTAGGGTTCTCGTTTAAAATATTTTTTTCCCTGGATTCCTTGCTTCGTTCCGCATCTACTGATCTAGGCCACGCCCATTTCCGTCAGACTAGATTTTCCGCCATTTTGCATTTTGTCCAAAAGTTTTTTTTTGCGATTTCTCCTTGAAACTTTGTCCAATCTTCACCAAACAAAAGCACACATCATGGGATGAGTGTCCTGCACAACACTGTTTCATGGTTTTTGAAAAAAGTGCACCGTTGCGAGATAATCGACTTCCAAAGTTCTGTGGGTGGGGCCTATTTCACCAAAATCGGCATAACTCTGGAACACAACGTGCAATCCTAACCAACCTTGGTCCAGGTGTGGAAGGATGTACTCTGAGCCTATAGGAGAAATATTGTGTCATTTCGCCTTTAGGGGGCGCTATAGCAGCATTCAGTACCTTTACCTTCTAAATTGTTTTATTTTGAAGGGCGGCAGGACGTGCTGATTCATTGTAATTATGGCCAGCCTTACGTCTTGTATTGACACTGACACTTCTGAGCTGATTTCAGAAAAGAAAGTGTCATTTCGCCTGTAGGGGGCGCTATAGTTTGCCTATAGGGGGCGCTACAGCAACGTATCTCCGCAACCGTAACTCGTAGAGACTCACGGATGGCGGCGTTGGACTCGGGGTGGAAAATGAACAGGGGCGAGGCCCGGAATCATGATCGCACCTTCCGTTACCCAGATAAAACTAATAATTATTGTGCTTGCTGAAAGCAAGGCACAATCTTTGATATTCCTAATCTTCATATTATTATATCTAACACTTTTTTGGTGCATAATAACTCACACAGTTTTCGGGCCACATAGACATGCCAGACCTCAAAATGAGCGGCTCATTGAGGACAGGTGTGCTATGACTTTGCTAAGGGTTTCGTCAAGCGGTTTGGGCGCTATTCGCCATTAAGCGCCATTTTTTTCCCCATTGACTTGCATTGGGTTTAGATAAATCTGGCAAAAGCTTGCATTACATTAGCTGTATCTCAGAAACCATATGGCATAGAGCGACCAAACCTTGTAGGGAGGTTCCCAGAGGGGTCTTTTACTATCCCCGAAAAAATGACACCAATCGACCAGATGGTGGCGCTATAACAGCCCTCTTTACCTTTTGGTCCATAACTTTTGAACCGTAGGGTTCTCGTTTAAAATATTTTTTTCCCTGGATTCCTTGCTTCGTTCCGCATCTACTGATCTAGGCCACGCCCATTTCCGTCAGACTAGATTTTCCGCCATTTTGCATTTTGTCCAAAACAGTTTTTTTTGCCATTTCTCCTTGAAACTTTGTCCAATCTTCACCAAACCAAAGCACACATCATGTGATGAGTGTCCTGCACAACACTGTTTCATGTTTTTTGAAAAAAGCGCACCGTTGCGATATAATCGACTTCCAAAGTTCTGTGGGTGGGGCCTATTTCAACAAAATCGGCATAACTCTGGAACACAACGTGCGATCCTAACCAACCTTGGTCCAGGTGTGGAAGGATGTACTCTGAGCCTATAGGAGAAATATTGTGTCATTTCGCCTTTAGGGGGCGCTATAGCAGCATTCAGTACCTGTACCTTCTAAATTATTTTATTTTGAAGGGCGGCAGGAAGTGCTGATTCATTGTAATTATGGCCAGCTTTACGTATTGTATTGACACTGACACTTCTGAGCTAATTTCAGAAAAGAAAGTGTAATTTCGCCTGTAGGGGGCGCTATAGTTTGCCTATAGGGGGCGCTACAGCAATGTATCTCCGCAACCGTAACTCGTAGAGACTCACGGATGGCGGTGTTGGACTCGGGGTGGAAAATGAAGGAGGGCAAGGCCCGGAATCACGATCGCACCTTCCGTTTCCCAGATAAAACTAATAATTATTGTGCTTGCTGAAAGCAAGGCACAACCTTTGATATTCCTAATCTTCGTATTATTATATCTAACACTTTTTTGGCGCGTAATAACTCACACAGTTTTCGGGCCACATAGACATGCCAGACCTCAAAATGAGCGGCTCATTGAGGATAGGTGTGCTATGACTTTGCTAAGGATTTCGTCAAGCGGTTTGGGCGCTATTAGCCATTAAGCGCCATTTTTTCCCCCATTGACTTGCATTGGGTTTAGATCAATCTGGCAAAAGCTTGCATTACATTAGCTGTATCTCAGAAACCATATGGCATAGAGCGACCAAACCTTGTAGGGAGGTTCCCAGAGGGGTCTTTTACTATCCCCGAAAAAATGACACCAATCCACCAGATGGTGGCGCTATAACAGCCCTCTTTACCTTCCAGAAGCTCGGAACCATGAAAATATGGACAGAGTCACTCATTAATTTCTGGACTCTTGTGTTGGAGCCTTGAGTTTTGCATTGCTCAACACTTGGCTGTAGGCTATAGAGACTAAAACCATTGTTGGCCTAATTTTTCAGAAATGAAGGTTGGGGCTTGAGCAGAACACACTACTACCATGTCTAGGGGCTTGCTTAAACAGGAAGATCTTTAATGAAACTGAGAATATGTCAATGTTTATTATTATTGTTATTGTTATGACGTGTAGTTCTTAAAGCCCCATTCAGTAAGTTTTCCAGGTTTTGCTATTAGAGAAACTGCGCCCTCTGCGTGCATTAGTATCGATAACGATATTGCCGTTCAAAGTCAACAAAACACAGCGCCAGAAAGCTCTATGTACATGTTGTGACATCGGGTACTCACCACGTGATGAAATAATAATCCATAGTTCCGTGAAACATCATTTTCGTAGCAAATCCGAATCGAGTTACTTCCTTGTTTTTCATGAAGACAGCGCTCCCGCTGTACAGTGCATGCGCGCATCCTTTTCTTTTTTCTTTTTTATTGCCACGGGACGTGGCAGACAACTTGCTTAGTCCCAGGGCTGGCCAATGGAGGGCGGTGTGGGATAAATAAAGGCGAGAGTCTCCCTATTACAAGTCAATCTACCATGTCCTATGACTAAAAAGCTCTTATATTACAGTAAAAAATGTCAAAAATCTTACTGATTGGGGCTTTAAGCCTGTGGAGAATAACGCAGTATGCACGATCTGATTACTATTCCTTAAATAACGTTTGCTGTGAAGCGTTTGTACAGCAGAGGCATGTTTTTGGTTTTACTTCATATTATACTTGCAGTTATCTAGGCAATGTTGATGTTTCTATTAATGAACAATTAGGTAACATGTATCATGGCATCAGCATTATATTCACTAAATCTGGCTTCAAACGACCCAAATTGGGCTTCAAACGGCCCAAATCTGGCTTCAAACGACCCATATTGGGCTTCAAACGGCCCAAATCTGGCTTCAAACGACCCAAATTGGGCATCAAACGACCCAAATTGGGCTTCAAACGACCCAAACTGAGCTTCAAGCGGTCCAAATCTGGCTTCAAATGACCTAAATTGGGCTTCAAACGACCCAAATTGGGCTTCAAACGGCCCAAATCTGGCTTCAAACGGCCCAAATTGGGCTTCAAACAGCCCAAATCTGGCTTCAAACGACCCAAATTGGGCTTCAAATGACCCAAATCTGGCTTCAAACGACCTAAATTGGGCTTCAAACGAGCCAAATCTGGCTTTAAATGACCCAAATTGGGCTTCAAATGACCCAAATCTGGTTTCAAACGACCTAAATTGGGCTTCAAACGAGCCAAATCTGGCTTCAAACGACCCAAATTGGGCTTCAAATGACCCAAATCTGGCTTCAAACGACCTAAATTGGGTTTCAAACGAGCCAAATCTGGCTTCAAGTGACCCAAATTGGGCTTCAAATGACCCAAATTGGGCTTAAAACGGCCCAAATCTGGTTTAAAACAGACCAAATCTGGTTTAAAACGGCCTAAATCTGGCTTCAAATGGCCCAAATTGGGCTTCAATCGGCCCAAATCTGGCTTCAAACAGCAAAAATCTGGCTTCACAACAGCAAAAATGTGGCTTCAAACGACCCAAATTGGGCTTCAAATGGCAACAAATCTGGCTTCAAACGACCCGATTTGGGCTTCAAACGGCCCAAATCTGGCTTCAAACGACCCAAATCGGGCTTCAAACGACCCAAATTGGGCTTCAAATGGCCCAAATTGAGCTTCAAGCGGTCCAAATCTGGCTTCAAATGACCTAAATTGGGCTTCAAACGACCCAAAATGGGCATCAAACGGCCCAAATCTGGCTTCAAACGGCCCAAATTGGGCTTCAAACGGCCCAAATTGGGCTTCAAACGACCCAAATTGGGCTTCAAATGAGCCAAATCTGGCTTCAAACGACCTAAATTGGGCTCCAAACGAGCCAAATCTGGTTTCAAATGACCCAAATTGGGCTTCAAATGACCCAAATTGGGCTTCAAACGGCCCAAATCTGGTTTCAAACGGACCAAATCTGGTTTAAAACGGCCTAAATCTGGCTTCAAATGGCCCAAATTGGGCTTCAAACGGCCCAAATCTGGCTTCAAACAGCAAAAATCTGGCTTCACAACAGCAAAAATGTGGCTTCAAACGACCCAAATTGGGCTTCAAATGGCAACAAATCTGGCTTCAAACGACCCGATTTGGGCTTCAAACTGCCCAAATCTGGCTTCAAACGACCCAAATCGGGCTTCAAACGACCCAAATTGGGCTTCAAATGGCCCAAATTGAGCTTCAAGCGGTCCAAATCTGGCTTCAAATGACCTAAATTTGGCTTCAAACGACCCAAATTGGGCTTCAAACGGCCCAAATCTGGCTTCAAACGGCCCAAATTGGGCTTCAAACGGCCCAAATTGGGCTTCAAACAGCCCAAATTGCGCTTCAAATGGCCCAAACCTAGCTTCAAACGGCCCAAATCTGGCTTCAAACGACCTAAATTGGGCTTGAAACGACCCAAATTGGGCTTCAAACGGCCCAAATTGGGCTTCAAACGGCCCAAATGTGGCTTCAAACGGCCCAAATTGGGCTTCAAACGGCCCAAATCTGGGTTCACTGCCACAAACACCACTGCAATCCCTGATCTAAGTCCAAATCCTGTATGTATTCTGCATGGCAACAGAAGTCCCTGCCTGCCTAGACGATTTTCACCAGAGCACAACCCCACAGCACTTCCTTTTTCTCAGCATTCGGCAAACTGCAGAAATATTCACTCGACATCGTTATTTTTGTTTTCGCTGCTCAGCTGTATAGATGGTTTTCACGGAATGGTCAGTCCTGCACTTGAATGTTTTTTTTTCTTTTATGTCCATAGCAAACACTGCAACAGGAAGTGAGCGGGGGTTCAATTTAGAATGTTTTTGTTGTCAAGTTAAAACCGTCTATAGTTGAATTTCCTTTCTAGGCTAGACAGTGTTGAATAGGACTGCACATTATTGACTATGATAACAATTCCCATCATTATTCTGCCATCCACATTAGTATGAAAACACCTGTTGCGCCCCAGAGTTGGAAAGGGAGGGCAGCAGTAAGAGTGATGATGATGGTGAGATGAAGAGGATGATGCAAATGGCGAGGGACATCAGTCTCCCAGAAACAGAGAATGAGGGAGGGAGGGAGGGAGGGAGGGAGGGAGGGGCAAACGGAGAAGAGAGATACTATCAGCTGTATCATCGAGAGCTTTGGTTAGAACGCTGCCACACCTGGGCAGCTTCTCCTCTCCTCCTCTCTCTCTCTCTGATGATGGAGACCCTGGGAGGAGGTGATCTCTGCTTTCCACAGCTCCTCAACACTTCCTGCATGAAGCCCCAGCCGATTGAGTCTGAGTCCATGCTCATGTACATTCTGATGCTCCCCATGGGTCTGTTCACTGTGGTTTTCAACTGGCTGGTCATCATCTCCATCTCCCACTACAGGTACAATTATAAGTAATGAAATAATGATTTTGTATTTTATTAATGTTTGATTTCGACTACATCTGGTGATGAAATATATGACTGCAATTATTGATGTTTATATGGATGATGATCCTCTCACAGGAAGCTCCAAACCACCACCAACCTCCTCCTCCTCTCCCTGGCTGTCTCAGACTTCTTTGTGGGCCTCCTGCTACTGCCTGCAATCCTTCGAAGAGAGTCCTGCTGGTTTCTTGGTCACTTTGTGTGTGTAATGTTTCACTCTTCCATAATAATCACTACCTCTGCCTCAGTTGGAAACGTGGTGCTCATATCACTTGACCGCTATGTAGCTATTTGTTACCCTATGCATTTCCCCATCTTTATCACTCTGCGAAATGTCAAAATCTGTATTTGTTTGTGTTGGGCCTCTTCTGCTATCTATACTGCTATCTATATCCACGTACACCCAGGCAGGTATCAAACATGTTATGGAGAGTGTGTAATGGTGATCAGCAACAACACAGCATATGGTGACTTTGTTGTGACCTTTATCATTCCCATTACTGTCATCATAGTTCTGTATGTGAGAGTATTTACGGTGGTGGTGTCTCAGTCTCGTGCCATGCAATGCCAATCCCATGTTGTGCCTGACACACGAAATCTGATTAAGAAATCTGAGCTGAAAGCAGCCAGGGTTCTTGGTATTGTCGTAGTTGTGTTTGTAGTATGTCTGTCTCCATTTTTCATTGCCTCTATCATCAGCCCTGCCATGGGGATTAAGCTGTTTGTGACATCATGGCTGTTCAGTCTTAACTCCTGCCTAAACCCTATAATCTATGCCTTTTGCTATCCCTGGTTTAGAAAATCTATTAAATTGATTGTTACACTTCAGATACTGCAGCCTGACTCCTGTGAGGCCAACATACTATAGAGAGAGGCTGTACAGTGACTGGAATCAGATCTGATCTATACAGGGAGCAACCAACTGCCCCCCCCCAAACCCCCCCCCCCCCCCCATGTTTTGGTCACGTAATTGATTTGTGAGTACTATAATCTAAAATATAACCATCATCTTTGCATCATTAATGGTGAAGCATTCATTGTGTTTCGATTGCTGCTTTCACTGTGATTTTTTTCCAGTGCAGGTGACTTTTGAATGCTGCTTTCACTGTGATTTTCTTCCAGTGCAGGTGACTTTTGAATGCTGCTTTCACTGTGATTTTCTTCCAGTGCAGGTGACTTTTGAATGCTGCTTTCACTGTGATTTTTTTCCAGTGCAGGTGACTTTTGAATGCTGCTTTCACTGTGATTTTTTTCCAGTGCAGGTGACTTTTGAATGCTGCTTTCACTGTGATTTTCTTCCAGTGCAGGTGACTTCGATTGCTAATTTCGCTGTGAAAGTTACAGTCTCTCTAACCCTGTCTTGCAATGTTTATGCATAATCATTTGTGTTAAGTCAAAAGTATTTGATTCTTATTCGAGTTGTTCTTTGATAGTATATTTCTCTCTGTGTGGCTGTGTCTGTGTGGCTATTGTCCCTTTGGATTAGAATTAGACCAGAAACCTCTGACGTTAGATGAGAAATGTAATGATCTAAAAATTATAGATGAAAGATAAATAACAACAAAAATGTAGCCTAGATCTTTTAGATCTATATCAGAAAGAATATATAGTGGTATTATAATACATACTGCTGTTGTGAAAGAATAGTATGTAATTCAAATGCCCTGTACAGTGTATCTTTGACACAGATTAATTACAATAGAAACATTTGCTATTCTGGTTCAAGGTCTTGCTCAAGGAAACTTTTTACAGTGCATGTGGCTTTAATTGCTATAGATTGATAGGTTTTCTTTTATATCAGACACAGGTTTGTGTTCCTACCTGACATGTTTCGACGGTAATACTTCCGTCTTCTTCAGAGGTGTCACTAGATGGTGTGTGACGTGTGTTTAACAGCTGATGTTGTTTACAGAGGCGTGATCGTCCTGTCAGATTTGACAGGACGACCACGCCCCTCGCTGTCATCTCGCCGTTTGAGAACGCTGCTCCAGGTGGTGGAAAGCATGTAAGCCCCCTCGTCCCGGTTCATCGTCGTTTGCGCCCGCTTCCTAATCTCCACTGCCTCCATGATCCAGCGCTGGTGTTTGTTGTCCTGGGTGCGGTGCTAGGAAGCGGGCGCAAACGACGATGAACCGGGACGAGGGGGCTTACATGCTTTCCACCACCTGGAGCACCGTTCTCAAACGGCGAGATGACAGCGAGGGGCGTGGTCATCCTGTCAAATCTGACAGGACGATCACGCCTCTGTAAACAACATCAGCTGTTAAAGACACGTCACACACCATCTAGTGACACCTCTGAAGAAGACGGAAGTATTACCGTCGAAACATGTCAGGTAGGAACACAAACCTGTGTCTGATATAAAAGAAAACCTATCAATCTACGTAAAGTGTAGACACTATGAACCTTTTTGGATTATTTAATTGCTATATTTTCACTGTGAAAGGGATTGAGCCTCTGATCTTTCAGTTACAGTCTCTCTAACCCTGTCTTGCAATGCATGTGCATCATAGTTAGTGTGAAATCAGAAAAGATTTTTTTTTTTTTTTTTTAACCTTTATTTATACAGGGGGAGTCTCACTAATGCTCTCTTTTTCAGGAGTGCCCTGTTCACATTCACACACACATTCGTACCTGGAAGCTGACCAGTACAACCAATCTGCTGGCCACTGATCAGCTCCACTGGAGCGGTTGGGGATAAGGGCCTTGCTCAAGGGCACCTCAGTGGTGGTAATGAGGGAGGGGCAAGCGCTGCCTTTTTCACTTTCCCCACCCAGTCCCGGTCCCGGGGATTGAACCGACGACCTTCCAGTCACAAGCTCGCTTCTCTAACCATTGGGCCACCACTGCCCAAATTCATATTCAAGTTGTTCTTTGATAGTATACTGTATGTCCCTGTGTTGCTGTGTCCATCCTTCCAGTCAGTCATAAGCATTATTGTCCCTCCTATTAGAAATAGACCAGAAACCTCTGACATTAGATGAAAAATTTAAAATCTAAAAATGATAGATACAAACAACAAACTATGTATATTTTAGACCTATACCAGAAAGAATATAGTGGTATATTACTTAGAATAAAAACATTTGCTACTCTTACACATAAAAACAAATACAAAAAAGTGCAATAGGGTACTGCAGGGATGACATATTTTTGTAGGCTTACCCAGAAATCCCTGCACTTCCTGGTTCCTTCGTCAGTAATGGGATTTGGGGAATTTCAGTTAAGAATACAGTAAGGTTTGTGCTTAACAAAAGTTTATGAAACAGCAAACTTTGTGTTCAGCAAGATAATCTTCACAAATGAGAACCACTTTTATGACTTTTGAAGGATAAATGTGAATTGTGATTTTCAGAAAATGCTTTTTCCTGCGGTACGGTTAGTGACAAATCATGATTTCTATAAGACAGTGTGTGTTTCCCTCTGTTGCTGTTTATTCTCAGTACACTTCAAACTGCATGGTTGTCATCCTTCAGACCTACTGTAAGTTTGTTAGATTTAATTCAAGCTGTTCTCCAAAACATTAGCCAGAATAGAAGACCCTCCGACATATTATTAATATAGATCAAACAGGGTTTGTTGCTGGAATTGATGTAATAATGTTAGAAGAATGCGTAAGAAGAACAATTTGAAGGGTATGGTGGTCTAACTAAAAAACAACAGTGCTCCTTTTGTTATGTTTGCCTGTGACTATAACCACTGTCAAACAGGATAAGCTCAACATGGGAAATGGGAGAAATAACTATCGTATATACATAAACTATACAAAAACACACTGATTTCTCTCCAGGTATTTGGGATAATTGGGTTTCTGTATGTGAAATTACTATATTGAAAACCTTGCAATTTGGCAATTTTGATTCAACATAATTATGTTGAATGAGGCACTTTGTAAGACTATTAAAATAAAAGATACATGGGCTGATGATTTTGGGGTTGAGATAGATGGGTAGAGGTGTGGGATCATGCAAACAACATATCCCTACGTAAGAGAGTAAAGGAGTTACAGTTTAGGATGCTGTACCCCTGCAGTCAGATATCAATCACCTCAACTCAATGACTCAGAGGTGGGCCTTCAGGAGCAGCAAGGCCTTCTCTGCTGGCTTGGAGATGGCCAGAATCAGAAGATTATATATATTTTCATAATTAGGGCCAGAGCACCGAAGGCCCTATTGTACAGTAATGCAATAACCATTTGCCACACACATAAAATAAATAATTTTTCACCACTTCACACTGACGCATGTGCAAAGTTTCTTAACTTTTCGAGCACCTTTAGCCCCTCAAAAATGCTATTCATTTGGAGGAAAATAATAATCCTTTGCGTTACAATTTGCACAGCCTTCGGTGCTCGGGCCCTAATTATATAAAAATACCACAAATAATCACTTCCTGAATTTTTCAGGAAGTGTAAAGATTCGCACATAAAATGGCAAAGCTGTGGCCAAACACAATTGTGCTCACACACAGACATTTTGCATTCTTATAGGATAACTCATTGTTATTCAAATACAGTATATTAGATTAGTTTTTCTGAGCAATATCTCTAATTATTTAATCCTTCACTGTAGCTGTGTATGCCTTGTCTAATCAGACTTTTGTGACATTTTCCAAGCAATTGGTAATTTGATATTGATTGATATTGATATTTTGTTTGATCAATTGTGTTCCACGGCACCAATGGGAACCAGTTTGGCAGACATGAGACAGATTTGGCCTGAAAGAAACATCCTGGACACTCTCTCAGAAGAATAGTAGTTTTAGTAGTACTGATTTATTAGTAGTAGTAGTTTTATTTGACTGATGCAACTAACCAGTTTTGTTGGAAACACACTCGGATCATCTCAAATTGAGACATTATGATTCTTGTCTTCATGTTTCTCTGTGAGTCTGTCTTGGTTGTGGTGAGTCCATCGATGGAGCCATACCACACAAACAATTGAAGAATTGTTACATTTGCATGATAGGGTTCGAATTCCGGGGGAGCTAAGGGGAGCTCGGCTACCCTGAAAAGGACACGGCCTTCCCTGAAAGATTACTTTGAGACCTTTAGGGGGAGCTCCAAAATATTGTCCATTTATGTGTCACACACAGGTTATAAATTTGATTTTCTGTACATCAAGTACAGTATATCAGATTTGTTTTTCAGAGAAATATCTCTCATTATGTGATCGTTCACTGCAGCTATGTGTCTAACTTCTGTGACATTTTCATGCAATTGCTGATTTGATATTCAGATTCTATTTGATCAGTTGTGTTCCTCTGCACCAATGAGGAACCACTGATATAGAGTCTGACGGATGAAACATGAAAGAAACATTGTTGGACATTCAGTAAGTGGTTACTCTAGGCTAGGGAGAAGAGCATTTTTTCTAACTTGAAGTCATCATGACATTTCCTTTACTTGTACCCTCACATGACATTTGAATTTGTGTGAGTGGACTTGTACAGGTAGTTTTATTTGACTGATGCAACTAACTAGGCTGCTCCAGGTGTCAGTTTTGCTGGAAACACACTCGGATATCATTCAAATTGTGACATTATGCTTCTTGTATATTGAGATGTCTCTCTTGGTTGTAGTGAGTCCTTCGATGGAGTCATACCACACAAACAAATGAAGAATTTGTTTGTGTGGAGGGGAGGTCAGCTGAAAAGCACACGGCCTCCCCTGAAACCTTACTATGAGACAGTTAGGGGGAGCTCCAAAATATTCTCCATTCATGTGTCACACAGGTTGTAGATTTTGATTTTCTGTACATTAAGGTTCTTAAAAAAAATATGAATACAAATATGTCAATGCTGTGCGTTTATTTGGTCAAACTCATCACATTCCAATTTCCGAACTTAGTCTCCACTAATATATATATATATATATATTGTATATTAACGGCTTAACCTGCACAGTAACATGTTAACCTCTTAGCCTGCACAGTAACATGTTAACCTCTTAACCTGCACAGTAACATGTTGTGCACAGTAACATGAAAGTCATGAAAGAAATACACTCAATTTGTCAACTACTGTATACTGTACGTGTGTGTGTGTGTGTGTATGTGTGTGTGTGTGTGTGCGTGCGTGCGTGTGTGTGTGTGTGTGCGTGCGTGCACACGCAATCAGGGCCCGAGCGTTGACCATGGAGAGCTCCCTGACTCCATCCCCGGCCTCCCTCCCCACCTCCCCGCCTCCATCCTGGGGGAAACAACCTTCAGGTGCCGTGGAAGCTCTTCCCACAGCTGGGCGCCCCGGCTTGTCCTTGACCTTCAACCAGACTCTGTGGTTCGTCTCATACTTTTCTTTTCCGTTTTTCCCTCGTGCCCCTGGGGTTTTAATGCTGTGGCTGATCAGTGTGCATATATATTATAATTTGTTTTTCAGAGGAATATCTCTCATTATGTAATCGTTCACTGGAGCTATGTGTCTAAGTAACTTCTGTGACATTTTCATGCAATTGGTGATTTGATATTCAGATTCTGTTTGATCAATTGTGTTCCTCGGCACCAATGGGAACCACTGATATAGAGTCTTGTCAGACAAGAGGCCTGAAAGAAACATCGTTGGACATTCAGTAAGTGGTTAATTAGGGAGAAGAGCATTTTTTCTAACTTGTAGTCATCATAAATTACCCGTACTTGAACACTCACATGACTATTTGAATTTGTTGTGTATCCTTGTACAGGTAGTTTTTTTTGACTGATGTAACTAACCAGGCTGCTACAGGTGTCAGTTCTGTTGAAAACACCATTCTTCAAATGGAGACATTATGATTCTTGTATTCCCACAGCTGGGCGCCCCGGCCTGGCCTTGGCTTTCACCCAGAGTTGGTGGTTCGTCTTGTACTTTTTTCTGTTTTTCCCTCGTGCCCCTGGGGTTTTAATGTTGTGTCTGATCAATGTGCATATACTGTATATTATCATTGTAATTCAAGTACAGTAGCCTATATTAGATTTGTTTTTCAGATAAATATCTCTCATTATGTGATCGTTCACTGCAGCTATGTGTCTAACTAACTTCTGTGACATTTTCATGCAATTGGTGATTTGATATTCAGATTCTGTTTGATCAGTTGTGTTCCTCGGCACCAATGGGAACCACTGATATAGAGTCTGACGGATATGACACACAAGAGGCCTGAAAGAAACATCGTTGGACATTCAGTAAGTGGTTACTCTAGGCTAGGGAGAAGAGCATTTTTTCTAACTTGTAGTCATCATGAGATTATTGATTGATTGATTGATTGATTGAAACGATTTATTTCAAACAGTTAAAACAATACATAAAGTGAAAAAACAGTAAACATAACAGTCTAATAGACTTCATCAAAAGGAAATACGTAAACGCAAACATAAAAAAGGTGAACTGTTTGAAAAGGGGCAGGAAGAAGCCTAGGCTTATCGAGTCCAGCCCCCCAATCATTCATAAACAAAATCATACATCCCTATATTATATGCCTATCCCACCTCTTACGCTCCTCCCCACATGCTCATGCATACACATACATACATATATATGCATGTATATACACAAACGTACACAAACTTACCCATACACATACATCATAAATCCACCTACAAATCCCTATCAATACCCATTCCCAATAATACAATCCAACATTACCCCAAAAACCCAATCTTTTGATATCAACCTGTGTTGAACCAATGCATCCAAGAATCCATCCAATGTATAGAACAATTCTTTACATAATGTATATTACAATATAATTTACATCATGTACACCATATATTATACATTGTATGCATAATAACCTCATTACACATACAATAATTTTTATACATATATGTATATCATACATATATGTATATGAATGTACAGAATACACATCAGACCAGGTACATACACCCACCAATAACACAGTAATACTCTACCAGGAAGAAAAAAGGACATTGCCAAAAAACAGTAAGAATCCTAGTAACTCAAGATTCAATGTATTTCTTGATTAAATATTTTTTTAAATTAGATTTGAAAATAGAGATACTAGAGCTTTCTTTGATCCTGTCATCCAGTCTGTTCCAAAGAGTCACCCCATAGACTGTAATACACATGCTCTTAAGAGTAGTGCGAGCACACGGCTGTTTCAAATTATATTTACCTCTTAAATCATAACCTCCTTCTCTGTCTGCAAACATTTTTTTAATATTACCAGGAAGTAGATTGTTCCTCGCTTTGAACATAATTAGTGCAATTTTCGAATCAATTAGATCCTTCAGTTTCAATGCATTTGACTTTATAAATAGTGCGTTAGTGTGTTCCAAATAACCTACCTTATGAACAGTCCTTATTGCTTTTTTTTGCAGTGTGCCTAATGTCTGTCATGTAATGTCATGTATACTCACATGACATTTGAATTTGTGCATATATTTGTGTGGATAATGTTATTTGACTGATGCAACCAGTGACGGCTGGTGGTGATATTGGGTGGAGGGGCTAAAAAATTATAACCACCAATAGCTCATGCTGCAGCAACAGCAGCCTCCGAGATACCAAATTACAGCAACAACCAACAAACGACACTAAGTAGGCTATAAGAATTGCCTGATGCAAAACTTTCTGTCTCACTCTCACTCTCTCTCTCTCTCTCTCTCTCACACACACACACACACACACACACACACACACACACACACACACACACACACACACACACACACACACACACACACACACACACATTTAAATGATTAATTTATGTCCACATAAATACAGAGTACTACAAAAGGATATAAAACACTAATAATGCAGTCAGATGCTGGGAGACAGTTAGTTACCAAACTGCCTAGCTGGCAACCAAAAGCAGCGCCTTCTCCATATCGAGCGGCCACCAATAATAGCAGAGACTGAGCAATACCTTCTTTTAGGTAGATATGCAAAACCAACACATTCCCACACAGATTCTGTCTTTATCAGACCCAATTGGGAGGAGAGAGAGAGAGAGAGAAGGAGAGAGAGCGAGTGCGACAGAGAGAGCTGTTCACGTCTTTTCCCTTTGATGTTTAACGAGCTACGAGCTGCAGCTGTTGTGCCCACGTAACACAAAACTTACGATTTTGTCTTTGTCCCTTTCCTTAGTCACTCTCTTCACTTATAATTTCCCCCCGTCATCAAGGAAAATGAATGAGAAAGTAGTCCACCTCACCGCCATTGCCAGATTCACTTGTAGTGTGCATGTCATATTCGAGCTGTCATTGGTTGTCAAGTCAGTAGCAGGTCGGCCCATTTGGGCTGTTCGAATTTAGCCCAAATGGGCCGTAGATGGCAGTAGCTCAAGGGGGGCGTGCCAGACACTTGTCAATCACTTTTTACGAAGGTGATTGAAGGCTGAAGGTAGTGTCTTTGGGCTGCATCAAGCTAGCCCACTGTGATGATTTTCTTGTGTCTATAGATGGCGCTGTTGCTGATCTATAGGTTCCACCAACATAAACAACCAATTCTAAGTTTTTTTGATATAATTTATGTAAAGAATAAATAATAATAATACTTTTCTCATTTTATTGGAAATGATAGGGAGGGCTTAGCCCCCCTAGCCCATTGATAGCAGCCGTCCCTGGATGCAACTAACCAGGATGCTACACAGGCAGGGCCGGATCTACCATATGGGCAACCTGGGCAGGTGCCCAGGGGCCCTCAGTATGAAGGGGCCCTAAAAATAAAAAAAATGGGTCGGGCTCATGTCAGGCTCCACAGAACTATGACACAAATCTAAGACCAATCAGAATAAAATAAAAAATGTTTCCAAGAAGATTAAGTCTCATGATTGTCATTGGATGGCTGTGGGCAAGTGGTGACCAGGGGCGTGGGAAGTGGGGGTGCTTATGGTGTTGCAGCACCAATTCAAATTAAATTAAAATGTGTTTTATGTTTTAAACTGAGATATTTAGGGATTAGTTCAAGACTATGAGCAAAGCAAAGAGGGTGGAGATGTTATTTTTGATGTTCGGTTTATAATAATGTAAAGAGGGCAGCGGGATGTTTTATTATTTTATTGGTGTAACTTTTACTTTGGTACCCAGTAATGTGCGCTCTCTCTCCTTCACTTCCGGTCTGCCGGTGAGCTGCGGACAATTGCCACAGCTGTGGCAAATTGGGACAATCAAGTCGCATCTTCCCTACTAAAGGATTGCCAGCAGTGACAGTCTTCAGTGTTCCAGAGTGAGTAAGGCGGAAGCTGTGCGTCTGTTCCTGGTGGTATTGTAACTTTGACTTTGAGAACAAACCTTTGCTTTATTGTGAGCTTATGGTGCAGTGCATCGAGTTAACCCTCCCGCCTGTTGCTCTGGGGCGCTGACCCTTGCATGCACGCATTTTAACCTGCATACCAGTATTTGTATTGTCTGCCTTTTAGCCCTTTGATTTTACTTGGCTGTACTCAGTGGCGTGTCCAGACTTATTTTACCAGGGTGGCACAAGTGAGGCACAGACTTACGAAGGGGTGGCCACTGGGCGGCGCGACGAAAATTTGACGTTTTTTGGACTTTTAGCCAAAAAAACACACACACTCGCTCGCACTGTGCACGCACACGGCACACGTCAGAATAGCATTAATTTACCATGTTCGTCCCAACTAGACTACATATATCTTATTAGTAACATTACAGTGTCTTACGTTCCTGTATTTAAAGGGATAGTTCGGTTACTTACAGAGAAAAGGCTGGTTTAGCTGCTGCGTTGAGTGCGCGGTCTCGTTCCACAATGCGCGCAGCCTCCTAAACACTGTACCTAATTAAGTGCGTGTATCGAACTAGCTGATAGGACCCCACTTCAAACAAACCGAACTATCCCTTTAAAGCATAATTTAAGAGAAATAGACCCATCAATCACACAGAGTAGCACCATACAAATGTAATATAAAGCTTCCCAGTTCTACACACATAATTGACTAGTTTCAACTTTAGTTGCAATGTCTAGCAATTAACCACAATTCCATTGACATCAAGGCAATATCAAGATAACTTTAGGTTACTAAAGATAAATCTGGAACTATTAGGATTTGACAGTATATACATACGCACACATACAGCTGGGGGCTCCTGCTGTCAAGCTGCTGGCTTGACTCATCTGACTGACAAGGAGGAGAGCTTGTTGCTGCTCTCTCCTGCAGCTCTGACTGTAACTGACTGGTAGCAGTGCTGCTGGCTGCTCTGTCCTGCTGTGCAGTTTTTAATTTCTTTGTTTTGTTGGAGAAGAAATCCTCAATGTTCTGATTTCTTTTCATACTGTAATAGTCACATGAATACATACTGTATGTCACTTTATATCTCTTGCACAATAGATTTCCTTGTGCATGCATGGATGACATGCTCACATCAGGCCTACAAAGTTACACAAGACAGATTTACATAGCTAGCATTAGCATTGACAACCAAACAATGACTGACGACAGGTTTGCTCATGTTAGCAACTAGCAAGCTGAGATGAAAACACATCTGCTGCACCACATTATCACATAGCCTAGCACACAGGTTTATTGTCCGTTTACCCTGTTAGTAGCAGGCTTAGTTTTAAAGACAGGGTGAAGTTTCAAGTCTACCGTAACATGTCATGATATTTTTTTTAGCGAGGGTGCTTAATTTCAAAGTGAAAATCTCCGTGTTTGTTGGCAGGTAATGTATGTTGTCTTTCTTTAAACCACTGGCACAGTAGCTTTGTCATGTGTATCAAAGAGTCTACTCACGCATTACCACAATAAATAAATAGCATATAGAACACACCTGGTCCATGTAGCCGCCAGGAATCAGACAGAGGACGCTTCACTTCGTCACACACACACACACACACGACGTTGGTTTAGCGTTAAGTTGTTTGCTGCTCAGCTGCGCCAAATCCTCAAATCAAGATCTTCTTCTCTGGGGCTTTCGGCAGGCTAGACACTACTATGGCTCATTACTGCCTCTCAGGTTTAAGACTGGATTGCGCCTATACACGGAAGCTTGGTTTACTGACTGTGCAGAGAGCCAATCATATGGGGTGGCACCTGGGGTGGCCAATCAGATCCTAGGGGTGGCCCATGCCACCCCAGGCCACTCCCTAGACACGCCACTATTTGCTTTTATTACATTTAAAGGAACATTGTATCGTTGACCACTAACCTGTGTGTTTTAGTGTGTATAACCCACGCAATCCTCTGAACCTTATTTTACCTGAGTCTTAAGCTTGTATTCTCAGTTTAGTTTAGTTTAGTTTAGTTTAGTTTATTTCGATCAGAAAGAAAAGAATATTCACAGAATAGAAAAAAAACAACAGAAAAACAAAAGATCCATAAGGCTGACCGAAAGGGTTTAGGGCTGAAGCTAACTAGCTTGTTAAATGCCCTTACCCTTATACCTTTACGTTATATGTAAACATATGCAGTACATATGCATACACATGGATACATACATGCATTAATTTACACACACATATAGCACATGCTCCTAATTATACATACATGCCCATACACACATAGGCTACCTACCACCTATACATATAATTACACATACATAGCTGATACCAAACATACTACAAGAAATACGAAGAAAGAAAGTGTCCCATAAGTCCTAATTATGTACCATCACATGTGTAGTAGTTTGTTTGTATTATTACTTGTTCAGTATTTGCTGTGTGGACTGCCCACCTTATTTGATCAAATCATTGTACTGTATCAGGCGCGGACTGCATAATCGGGCACGTCGGGCAAATGCCCGGTGGCCTGGCCTGGCCTGCAAAAAAGAAAAAAATGTTTTTTTCCTTTTTTAGTGTGTGCCCGCAGTCAGGCCACTCACTGAACAGCAGGCCAGAGGCCTGTACTACAAAGCCAGTTTAGTGGTTTAGCGAGGTAACTTCAGGTTTAAACCTGGTTTGGCCGTACTACAAAGCAAGTTAACTTCTTACCGACATATATTTCCATAGCAACTTATGCTTCACACTTAACCTGGTCCGTAGCAGGTTAAGTTGCAAGGATAAGATTAGACCTTAGATACACCGCCCACGAACCAATCGAATCAGCAGTTTGGAAAAATGGCCAACCCCTTTCTGGACTAGTTTCCCATCAAGGAAGGAGCACGAATTGTAATGTTGAATTAATCAAGGACTAAAGCCTTGCACTTGTTGCAGGCTACATTTTAATTAAGCCCTACTTACCACTTTGGAATATGTTTTTATATATTCATTTTTGTGCTCTCAAGTAGCCTAGATACGTTGTTTGACCCCGCCGATCGATTGCAGCTGAATAGTGAGTGGAGAAATATCACTAAACTGGCATAAAAAGGTTACATAAACGTCTCCAAAGCGCACGGTGCCGTGTGCGCAACGGAGCTGAGACTGACGTTGGGTTGGAATTAAAATGGTCATAGCCTACATGCTAGAATAGCCTACTACATGATAAGCAGTTTAATATGGGATCACCTGCACACAGGCGATCCCATATTAAGATGATTCATATCTAGGCTACTCCTGCATTTTGCAGTTGCAACTGTGTTGCTTTTGGCCTGTATGATGTGATTGAACTTCATATTTCCAGCATCATTATATGAAATATGGAGATATGCGACTCTGCTGACGATAGCCTATAGCCTATATGTGACCACGAAATAGGCTATTTTTTATAAATGAAATCTATGCCCGCACGTACCGTGTCAATTCAGTTCAGAAGCATTTATTTTATTTTATTATCATTCTTTTTTTTATTGATTAGCCTATAGGAATTATTCAGTCAGTGCGACTAAACACTCATGAGATCATTATTATTCATTGAGCCTAAATGGTCTATAGCTACATACCGATTTTGGACTGAGATAGATTACACATTGCTTCCACAAAAGACTGTAGATAGAGAGCTGTAGATAGCCTACGAAACCGCTCTTCAAAGAAATTACTGGTGTGGATAAAAGTGGTCTTTAGACAGTCATTCGGGAACAGACTAATAATATCCAACGCAGATTTTTTTTTGCGGATTCATTCAATGAGGAAATAGGCATGTCTGGCGCTTTGGTGGCGAAATCAAGCAAGCTGAATAACTTATGCATTTAGACAATCTGCAATTTTTTGCCAGCCCTCCTTTCGCCGCTTATTATGTGCAACAGTGTTGCCCTTTGTTTTTATTAGATGTTTAAAAACCTCATATTTCGTGAATATGAGCGTTTGCTCCTCAAGCGAGAAATATGCGGCTCTGCTGCTGCTGCTGCTGCTGCTGCCAGTCAGACCTATGAGTCAGACGCAGCCGATGACGTGTTTGGCGTCTCCATGTTGTGATTGGTCAGACGTCGGAGAGAACGCCCTTTTTATGTGCACGAGCTGATGTGCACGAGCATTTTCATGTGCACGAGCCTAGAGCTCGATTAGAAAAACCTGGTTCCACTAAACGAGTGGCAAACGAGCTTCGTAGTACAAGTTAACTACAATCGAGCTGATCTGGTTTAGACAAACCAGATCAAGGGACAGATCCTGGATCTTCTAATACAACATTCGTAGTACAGGCCTCAGGTGCCGCCTACTGGTTTACTAGTGGTTTTATTACTTTATTAGTTAGTCTGAAGTAATAATTACACTTCAGGGTTAAAGTGGGTGCATCTCATTGTAAAATTGGACTCAGAAGCTCAGGACCATGAAAATATGAACAGAGCCAATCATGTCACTCATTCATTTCTGGACTCTTGTGTTGGAGCCTTGAGTTTTGCATTGCTCAACAATTGGCAATAGGCTATAGAGACTAAAACCATTGTTGGCCTAATTTTTCAGAAACAAAGGTTGGGGCTTGAGCAGAACACACTACCATGTCTATGGGCTTGCTTAAACAGGAAGATGTTTAATGAAATGGAGAATATGTCAATGTTTATTATTGTGCTTGCTGACAAGCAAGGCACAATCTTAAAGTCCAACATACTTATTATTGTGCTTGCTGAAAGCAAGGCACAATCTTTGATATACCTAATCTTCGTATTATTATATCTGCCACTTTTTTGGCACGTAATAACTCACACAGTTTTCGGGCCACATAGACATGCCAGACCTCAAAATGAGCGGCTCATTGAGGACAGGTGTGCTATGACTTTGCTAAGGGTTTCGTCAAGCGGTTTGGGCTCTATTCGCCATTAAGCGCCATTTTTTTCCCCCTTGACTTGTATTGGCTTTAGATAAATCTGGCAAAAGCTTGCATTACATTAGCTGTATCTCAGAAACCAAATGGCATAGAGCAACCAAACCTTGAAGGGAGGTTCCCAGAGGGGTCTTTTACTATCCCCGAAAAAATGACACCAATCGACGAGATGGTGGCGCTATAACAGCCCTCTTTACCTTTTGGTCCATAACTTTTGAACCGTAGGGTTCTCGTTTAAAATTCTTTTTTCCCAGGATTCCTTGCCTCGTTCCGCATCTACTCATCTAGGCCACGCCCATTTCCGTCAGACTAGATTTTCCGCCATTTTGCATCTTGTCCAAAACAGTTTTTTTGCGATTTCTCCTTGAAACTTTGTCCAATCTTCACCAAACAAAGCACACATCATGTGATGAGTGTCCTGCACAACGCTGTTTCATGGTTTTTGAAAAAAGCGCACCGTTGCGATATAATCGACTTCCAAAGTTCTGTGGGTGGGGCCTATTTCACCAAAATCGGCATAACTCTGGAACACAACGTGCGATCCTAACCAACCTTGGTCCAGGTGTGGAAGGATGTACTCTGATCCTATAGGAGAAATATTGTGTCATTTCGCCTTTAGGGGGCGCTATAGCAGCATTCAGTACCTGTACATTCTAAATTATTTTATTTTGAAGGGCGGCAGGAAGTGCTGATTCATTGTAATTATGGCCAGCTTTACGTATTGTATTGACACTGACACTTCTGAGCTGATTTCAGGAAAGAAAGTGTCATTTCGCCTGTAGGGGGCGCTATAGTTTGCCTATAGGGGGCACTACAGCAATGTATCTCCGCAACCGTAACTCGTAGAGACTCACGGATGGTGGCGTTGGACTCGGGGTGGAAAATGAAGGTGGGCAAGGCCCGGAATCACGATCGCACCTTCCGTTTCCCAGATAAAACTAATAATTATTGTGCTTGCTGAAAGCAAGGCACAACCTTTGATATTCCTAATCTTCGTATTATTATATCTGCCACTTTTTTGGTGCGTAATAACTCACACAGTTTTCGGGCCACATAGACATGCCAGACCTCAAAATGAGCGGCTCATTGAGGACAGGTGTGCTATGACTTTGCTAAGGGTTTGGTCAAGCGGTTTGGGCGCTATTCGCCATTAAGCGCCATTTTTTCCCCCATTGACTTGCATTGGCTTTAGATAAATCTGGCAAAAGCTTGCATTACATTAGCTGTATCTCAGAAACCATATGGCATAGAGTGACCAAACCTTGTAGGGAGGTTCCCAGAGGGGTCCTTTACTATCCCCGAAAAAATGACACCAATCAACCAGATGGTGGCGCTATAACAGCCGTCTTTACCTTTTGGTCCATAACTTTTGAACCGTAGGGTTCGTTTAAAATTATTTTGTCCCTGGATTCCTTGCTTCATTCCGCATCTACTCATCTAGGCCACGCCCATTTCCGTCAGACTAGATTTTCCGCCATTTTGCATTTTGTCCAAAACTGTTTTTTTGCGATTTCTCCTTGAAACTTTGTCCAATCTTCACCAAACCAAAGCACACATCATGTGATGAGTGTCCTGCACAACACTGTTTCATGGTTTCTGAAAAAAGCGCACCGTTGCGATATAATCGACTTCCAAAGTTCTGTGGGTGGGGCCTATTTCACCAAAATCGGTATAACTTTGGAACACAACGTGCGATCCTAACCAACCTTGGTCCAGATGTGGAAGGATGTACTCTGATCCTATAGGAGAAATATTGTGTAATTTCGCCTTTAGGGGGCGCTATAGCAGCATTCAGTACCTGTACATTCTAAATTATTTTATTTTGAAGGGCGGCAGGAAGTGCTGATTCATTGTAATTATGGCCAGTTTTACGTATTGTATTGACACTGACACTTCTGAGCTGATTTCAGAAAAGAAAGTGTCATTTAGCCTGTAGGGGGCTCTATAGTTTGCCTATAGGGGGCGCTACAGCAATGTATCTCCGCAACCGTAACTCGTAGAGACTCACGGATGGTGGCGTTGGACTCGGGGTGGAAAATGAAGGTGGGCAAGGCCCGGAATCACGATCGCACCTTCCGTTTCCCAGATAAAACTAATAATTATTGTGCTTGCTGAAAGCAAGGCACAACCTTTGATATTCCTAATCTTCCTATTATAATATCTGCCACTTTTTTGGTGCGTAATAACTCACACAGTTTTCGGGCCACATAGACATGCCAGACCTCAAAATGAGCGGCTCATTGAGGACAGGTGTGCTATGACTTTGCTAAGGGTTTCGTCAAGCGGTTTGGGCGCTATTAGCCATTAAGCGCCATTTTTTCCCCCATTGACTTGCATTGGGTTTAGATCTGGCAAAAGCTTGCATTACATTAGCTGTATCTCAGAAACCATATGGCATAGAGCGACCAAACCTTGTAGGGAGGTTCCCAGAGGGGTCTTTTACTATCCCCGAAAAAATGACACCAATCGACCAGATGGTGGTGCTATAACAGCCCTCTTTACCTTCCAGAAGCTCGGAACTATGAAAATATGGACAGAGTCACTCTTGTGTTGGAGCCTTGAGTTTTGCATTGCTCAACACTTGGCTATAGGCTATAGAGACTAAAACCATTGTTGGCCTAATTTTTCAGAAACGAAGGTTGGGGCTTGAGCAGAACACACTACTACCATGTCTAGGGGCTTGCTTAAACAGGAAGATCTTTAATGAAACTGAGAATATGTCAATGTTTATTATTATTGTTATTGTTATGACGTGTAGTTCTTAAGCCTGTGGAGAATAACGCAGTATGCACGATCTGATCACTATTCCTTAAATAACGTTTGCTGTGAAGCGTTTGTACAGCAGAGGCATGTTTTTGGTTTTACTTCTTCATAATATACTTGCAGTTATCTAGGCAATGTTGATGTTTCTATTAATGAACAATTAGGTAACATGTATCATCGCGTTAGCATTATATTCACTAAATCTGGCTTCAAACGACCCAAATTGGGCTTCAAACGGCCCAAATCTGGCTTCAAACGACCCATATTGGGCTTCAAACGGCCCAAATCTGGCTTCAAATGACCCAAATTGGCCATCAAACGACCCAAATTGGGCTTCAAACGACCCAAATTGAGCTTCAAGCGGCCCAAATCTGGCTTCAATTGGGCTTCAAACGACCCAAATTGGGCTTCAAATATACCCAAATTGGGCTTCAAACGGCCCAAATCGGGTTTCAAACGGCCCAAATCTGGCTTCAAACGGCCCAAATTGGGCTTCAAATGGCCCTAATTGGGCTTCAAACGACCCAAATTGAGCTTCAAACAACTCAAATTGGGCTTCAAACAACCCAAATTGGCCCAAATCTGGGTTCAAACGGCCCAAATCTAGTTTCAAACGGCCCAAATCTGGCTTCAAACGACCCAAATCGGGCTTCAAACGACCCAAATTGGGCTTCAAACGACCCAAATTGGGCTTCAAACAACCCAAATTGGGCTTCAAACGGCCAAAATCTGGGTTCAAACAGCCCAACTCTGGCTTCAAACGACCCAAATTGGGCTTCAAACGGCCCAAATCTGGCTTCAAACGACCCAAATTGGGCTTCAAACGGCCCAAATCGGGCTTCAAACGACCCAAATCGGGCTTCAAACGGCCCAAATCTGCCTTCAAACGGCCCAAATCTGGCATCAAACGGCCCAAATTGCGCTTCAAACGGCCCAAATCTAGCTTCAAACGGCCCAAATCTGGCTTCAAATGGCCCAAATTGGGCTTCAAACGGCCCAAATCTGGCTTGAAACGACACAAATTGGGCTTGAAACGGCCCAAATTGGGCTTCTAACGGCCCAAATCTGGCTTCAAACGGCCCAAATCTGGCTTCAAACAACCCAAATTGGGCTTCAAACGACCCAAATTGGGCTTCAAACGGGCCAAATCGGGTTTCAAACGGCCCAAATCTGGTTTCAAACGGCCCAAATCTAGCTTCAAACGGCCCAAATTGGGCTTCATACGACCCTAATTGGGCTTCATACGACCCAAATTGGGCTTCAAACGACCCAAATTGAGCTTCAAACAACTCAAATTGGGCTTCAAACAACCCAAATTGGCCCAAATCTGGGTTCAAACGGCCCAAATCTGGGTTCAAACGGCCCAAATCTAGTTTCAAACGGCCCAAATCTGGCTTCAAACGACCCAAATCGGGCTTCAAATGACCCAAATTGGGCTTCAACCGACCCAAATTGGGCTTCAAACAACCCAAATTGGGCTTCAAACGGCCAAAATCTGGGTTCAAACAGCCCAACTCTGGCTTCAAACGACCCAAATTGGGCTTCAAACGACCCAAATTGGGCTTCAAATGGCCCAAATCTGCCTTCAAACGGCTCAAATTTGGCTTCAAACGGCCCAAATTGCGCTTCAAACGGCCCAAATCTAGCTTAAAACAGCCCAAATCTGGCTTCAAACGGCCCAAATCTGGCTTCAAACGGCCCAAATTGGGCTTCAAACGACCCAAATTGGGCTTCAAACGGCCCAAATCTGGCTTCAAACCACCCAAATTGGGCTTCAAACAACCGAAATTGGGCTTCAAACGGCCCAAATCTGGCTTCAAACGGCCCAAATTGGGCTTCAAACGACCCAAATTGGGCTTCAAACGGCCCAAATCTGCCTTCAAACGGCCATAATCTGGCTTCAAACGACCCAAATTGGGCTTCAAACGACCCAAATCGGCCCAGCAAGCACGGACGGACCCGGACGAATCGAGAGAGCCCAATCGGGGCCAGCTCAAGTCATATCATGATGAGTCAGATCTGGCCCAAGTATCACTATCCAACTAATTTCACTCACCACTGAAATATCCATGAGGATAACTAAATGGTTGCAATCAATCACGTATTTCTCAGCCTGGGCTATTTTTTATCCAAAATCCGAGGGATCAGCACTTGTGGACATCTGCTGATTAACAAACTGTTTATTCGTGGAGGTGGGACTACAGGAGATGAATTGCGGGGGAATCCTGCAATTGTCTCACTTGCATATCTTGTTGCCAGATTGTTTTGAAAGAGAGAAAATACACTGTGAGGCGTAAACTATACATTTGAGTTGGAAGTTGCATGCTGTAGCATTGGGTGGCGTTAATGTGTTTCGGGGTTCTGCTTACACAGATTGTAAACTGTTACACTGTGATGTGCGATCCACAAAAGTTCGGTAAAGGAACTATATTGACAGATTCGCATCTCCCGGATCAATAGCTCATAAACGAAGCGTTTGTACTGCACACACGATGCCTCTTTCCCATCTTAGTAAGGTAGACAACGAGCTACAGATTATTGACTATGATAACAATTCCCATTATTATTCTGCCATCCACATTAGTATTAAAACAACATGTTGCGCCAGAGTTGGAAAGGGAGGGGGGTGAGGAGAGGAGAGATGAAGAGAGAGAGAAGTCAGAGGGGAGGGGTAAAAAGATGAGTAGGGAGGGAGGACGGTTGGCAAGAGAGCAGGCAGGCAGCAGTAAGAGTGATGATGATGATGAGATGAAGAGGATGATGCAAATGGCGAGGGACATCGGTCTCCCAGAAACAGAGAATGAGGGAGGGAGCGAGGGAGGGGCAAACAGAGAAGAGAGATACTATCAGCTGTATCATCGAGAGCTTTGGTTAGAACGCTGCCACACCTGGGCAGCTTCTCCTCTCCTCCTCTCTCTCTCTCTGATGATGGAGACCCTGGGAGGAGGTGATCTCTGCTTTCCACAGCTCCTCAACACTTCCTGCATGAAGCCCCAGCCGATTGAGTCTGAGTCCATGCTCATGTACATTCTGATGCTCCCCATGTGTGTGTTCACTGTGGTTCTCAACTGGCTGGTCATCATCTCCATCTCCCACTACAGGTACAATTATAAGTAATGAAATAATGATTTTGTATTTTATTAATGTTTGATTTCGACTACATCTGGTGATGAAATATATGACTGCAATTATTGATGTTTATATGGATGATGATGCTCTCACAGGAAGCTCCAAACCACCACCAACCTCCTCCTCCTCTCCCTGGCTGTCTCAGACTTCTTTGTGGGCCTCCTGCTACTGGCTGACATCGTTCGAAGAGAGTCCTGCTGGTTTCTTGGTCACTTTGTGTGTGTAATGTTTCACTCTTCCCTAATAATCACTACCTCTGCCTCAGTTGGAAACGTGGTGCTCATATCACTTGATCGCTATGTAGCTATTTGTTACCCTATGCATTTCCCCATGTTTATCACTCTGCGAAATGTCAAAATCTGTATTTGTTTGTGTTGGTCCTCTTCTGCTATCTATACTGCTATCTATTTTCATGATCACCTGGTACACACAGGCAGGTATCAAACATGTCATGGAGAGTGTGTACTGGTGATCAGCAACAACACAGCATATGGTGACTTTGTTGTGACCTTTATCATTCCCATTACTGTCATCATAGTTCTGTATGTGAGAGTATTTACGGTGGTGGTGTCTCAGTCTCGTGCCATGCAATGCCAATCCCATGGTGTGCCTGTCACACGAAATCTGATTAAGAAATCTGAGCTGAAAGCAGCCAGGATTCTTGGTATTGTCGTAGTTGTGTTTGTAATATGTCTGTCTCCATTTTTCATTACCTCTCTCATCAGGCCTGGCCTGGGGATTAGGCAGTTTGTGGCCTGTCTGTTCAATCTTAACTCCTGCCTAAACCCTATAATCTATGCCTTTTGCTATCCCTGGTTTAGAAAAACTATTAAATTGATTGTTACACTTCAGATACTGCAGCCTGACTCATGTGAGGCCAACATACTATAGAGAGAGGCTGTACAGTGACTGGAATCAGATCTTATCTATACAGGCAGAAACCAACTGTCCCCCCCTCCCCCCCCATGTTTTGGTCAAGTAATTGATTTGTGAGTAGTATAATCTAAAATATAACCATCATCTTTGCATCATTAATGGTGAAGCATTCATTGTGTTTCAATTGCTGCTTTCACTGTGATTTTTTTCCAGTGCAGGTGACTTTTGAATGCTGCTTTCACTGTGATTTTCTTCCAGTGCAGGTGACTTTTGAATGCTGCTTTCACTGTGATTTTCTTCCAGTGCAGGTGACTTTTGAATGCTGCTTTCACTGTGATTTTTTTCCAGTGCAGGTGACTTTTGAATGCTGCTTTCACTGTGATTTTCTGCCAGTGCAGGTGACTTCGATTGCTAATTTCGCTGTGAAAGTTACAGTCTCTCTAACCCTGTCTTGCAATGTTTATGCATAATCATTTGTGTTAAGTCAAAAGTATTTGATTCTTATTCGAGTTGTTCTTTGATAGTATATTTCCCTCTGTGTGGCTGTGTCTGTGTGGCTATTGTCCCTTTGGATTAGAATTAGACCAGAAACCTCTGACGTTAGATGAGAAATGTAATGATCTAAAAATGATAGATGAAAGATAAATAACAACAAAAATGTAGCCTAGATCTTTTAGATCTATATCAGAAAGAATATTGGTATTATAATACATACTCCTGTTGTGAAAGAATAGTATGTAATTCAAATGCCCTGTACAGTGTATCTTTGACACAGATTAATTACAATAGAAACATTTGCTATTCTGGTTCAAGGTCTTGCTCAAGGAAACTTTTTACAGTGCATGTGGCTTTAATTGCTATATTTTCACTGTGAAAGGGATTGAGCCTCTGATCTTTCAGTTACAGTCTCTCTAACCCTGTCTTGCAATGCATGTGCATCATAGTTAGTGTGAAATCAGAAAAGATTTTTTTTTTTTTTTTTTTACCTTCATTTATACAGGGGGAGTCTCACTAATGCTCTCTTTTTCAGGAGTGCCCTGTTCACATTCACACACACATTCGTACCTGGAAGCTGACCAGTACAACCAATCTGCTGGCCACTGATCAGCTCCACTGGAGCGGTTGGGGATAAGGGCCTTGCTCAAGGGCACCTCAGTGGTGGTAATGAGGGAGGGGCAAGCGCTGCCTTTTTCACTTTCCCCACCCAGTCCCGGTCCCGGGGATTGAACCGACGACCTTCCAGTCACAAGCTCGCTTCTCTAACCATTGGGCCACCACTGCCCAAATTCACTCAAGTTGTTCTTTGATAGTATATGTCCCTGTGTTGCTGTGTCCATCCTTCCAGTCAGTCATAAGCATTATTGTCCCTCCTATTAGAAATAGACATTAGATGAAAAATGTAAAATCTAAAAATGATAGATACAAACAACAAACTATGTATATTTTAGACCTATACCAGAAAGAATATAGTGGTATATTACTTAGAATAAAAACATTTGCTACTCTTACACATAAAAACAAATACAAAAAAGTGCAATAGGGTACCGCAGGGATGACATATTTTTGTAGGCCTACCCAGAAATCCCTGCACTTCCTGGTTCCTTCGTCAGTAATGGGATTTGGGGAATTTCAGTTAAGAATACAGTAAGGTTTGTGCTTAACAAAAGTTTATGAAACAGCAAACTTTGTGTTCAGCAAGATAATCTTCACAAATGAGGACCACTTTTATGACTTTTGAAGGATAAATGTGAATTGTGATTTTCAGAAAATGCTTTTTCCTGCGGTACGGTTAGTGACAAATCATGATTTCTATAAGACAGTGTGTGTTTCGCTCTGTTGCTGTTTATTCTCAGTACACTTCAAACTGCATGGTTGTCATCCTTCAGACCTACTGTAAGTTTGTTAGATTTAATTCAAGCTGTTCTCCAAAACAATAGCCAGAATATAGAAGACCCTCCGACATATTATTAATATAGATAAAACAGGGTTTGTTGCTAGAATTGATGTAATAATGTTAGAAGAATGCGTAAGAAGAACAATTTGAAGGGTATGGTGGTCTAACTAAAAAACAACAATGCTCCCTTGTTATGTTTGCCTGTGACTATAACCACTGTCAAACAGGATAAGCTCAACATGGGAAATGGGAAAAATAACGTATATACATAAACTATACAAAAACACACTGATTTCTCTCTCTCTGAACATAAATTAGCACAGACATTTGTTTAAGATATCTACAAATTAGAAATTGTTTTATCCTGGAAATTTCACCAATTGAGCTATTACTTTATAAAATGTACAGTATATTACTGTACTGCTATGAGGCACTTTGTAAGACTATTAAAATAAAATATACATGGGCTGATGATTTTGGGGTTGAGATAGATGGGTAGAGGTGTGGGATCATGCAAACAACATATCCCTACGTAAGAGAGCAAAGGAGTTACAGTTTAGGATGCTGTACCCCTGCAGTCAGATATCAATCACCTCAACTCAATGACTCAGAGGTGGGCCCTCAGGGCCAACAAGGCCTTCTCTGCTGGCTTGGAGATGGCCAGAATCAGAAGATTATATATATTTTTATAATTAGGGCCAGAGCACCGAAGGCCCTATTGTACAGTAATGCAATAACCATTTCCCACATGCATAAAATAAAAAAAAATTCACCACTTCACACTGACGCAATGACGCATGTGCAAAGTTTCTTAACTTTTCGAGCACCTTTAGCCCCTCAAAAATGCTATTCATTTGGAGGAAAATAATAATCCTTTGCATTACAATTTGCACAGCCTTCGGTGCTCGGGCCCTAATTATATAAAAATACCACAAATAATCACTTCCTGAATTTTTCAGGAAGTGTAAAGATTTGCACATAAAATGGCAAAGCTGTGGCCAAACACAATTGTGCTCACACACAGACATTTTGCTATTCTTATAGGATAACTCATTGTTATTCAAATACAGTACGGTATATTAGATTAGTTTTTCTGAGAAATATCTCTAATTATTTAATCCTTCACTGTAGCTGTGTATGCCTTGTCTAATCAGACTTTTGTGACATTTTCCAAGCAATTGGTAATTTGATATTGATTGATATTGAGATTTTGTTTGATCAATTGTGTTCCACGGCACCAATGGGAACCAGTTTGGCAGACATGAGACAGAATTGGCCTGAAAGAAACATCCTGGACACTCTCTCAGAAGAATAGTAGTTTTAGTAGTACTGATTTATTAGTAGTAGTAGTTTTATTTGACTGATGCAACTAATCAGGCTGCTACACAGGTGTCAGTTTTGTTGGAAACACACTCGGATCATCTCAAATTGAGACATTATGATTCTTGTCCTCATGTTTCTCTTTGAGTCTGTCTTGGTTGTGGTGAGTCCATCGATGGAGCCATACCACACAAACAATTGAAGAATTGTTACATTTGCAAGATAGGGTTCGAATTCCGGGGGAGCTAAGGGGAGCTCGGCTACCCTGAAAAGGACACGGCCTCCCCTGAAAGCTTACTTTGAGACCATTAGGGGGAGCTCCAAAATATTGTCCATTTATCTGTCACACAGGTTATAAATTTTTATTTTCTGTACATCAAGTACAGTATATCAGATGTGTTTTTCAGAGAAATATCTCTCATTATGTAATCATTCGCTGCAGCTATGTGTCTAACTACCTTCTGTGACATTTTAATGCAATTGGTGATTTGGTATTCAGATTCTGTTTGATCAGTTGTGTTCCTCGGCACCAATGAGGAACCACTGATATAGAGTCTGATGGATATGACACACAAGAGGCCTGAAAGAAACATTGTTGGACATTCAGTAAGTGGTTACTCTAGGCTAGGGAGAAGAGCATTTTTTCTAACTTGTCGTCATCATGAGATTATCCATACTTGTATACTCACATGACCTTTAAATTTGTGCATATATTTGCATGGATAATTTTATTTGACTGATGCAACTAACCAGGATGCTACACAGGCAGGGCCGGATCTACCTATGGGCAACCTGGGCAGGTGCCCAGGGGCCCTCAGTATGAAGGGGCCCTAAAAAACAAAAAAACAAAAATGGGTCGGGCTCATGTCAGCCTCCACAGAACTATGACACAAATCTAAGACCAATCAGAATAAAATAAAATAAAAATCCAAGAAGATTAAGTCTCATGATTGCCATTGGATGGCTCTGGGCAAGTGGTGACCAGGGGCGTGGGAAGTGGGGGTGCTTATGGTGCTGCAGCACCAATTCAATTCAAATTAAATTAAAATGTGTTTTATATGTTTTAAACTGAGATATTTAGGGTTTAGTTCAAGACTATGAGCAAAGCAAAGAGGGTGGAGATGTTATTTTTGATGTTCGGTTTATAATAATGTAAAGAGGGCAGCGGGATGTTTTATTATTTTATTACTTTTACTTTGGTACCCAGTAATGTGCGCTCTCTCTCCTTCACTTCCGGTCTGCCGGTGAGCTGCGGACAATTGCCACAGCTGTGGCAAATTGGGACAATCAGGTCGCGTCTTCCCTACTAAAGGATTGCCAGCAGTGACAGTCTTCAGTGTTCCAGAGTGAGTAAGGCGGAAGCTGTGCGTCTGTTCCTGGTGATATTGTAACTTTGACTTTGAGAACAAACCTTTCCTTTATTGTGAGCCTATGGTGTCGTGCATCGAGTTAACCCTTCCATAGCAGAGATATTCTTCCTGCTTAATTGTCCTCCCGCCTGTTGCTCTGGGGCGCTGACCCTTGCGTGCACGCATTTTAACCTGCATACCGGTATTTGTAGTGTCTGCCTTTTAGCCCTTTGATTTTACTTGGCTGTACTAGATTTGCTTTTATTACATTTAAAGGAACATTGTATCGTTGACCACTAACCTGTGTGTTTTAGTGTGTATAACCCACGCAATCCTCTGAACCTTATTTTACCTGAGTCTTAAGCTTGTATTCTCAGTTTGTTTGTATTATTGCTTGTTCAGTATTTGCTGTGTGGACTGCCCACCTTATTTGATCAAATCATTGTACTGTATCAGGCGCGGACTGCATAATCGGGCACGTCGGGCAAATGCCCGGTGGCCTGGCCTGGCCTGGCCTGGCCTGCAAAAAAGAAAAAAATATTTTTTTCCTTTTTTAGTGTGTGCCCGCAGTCAGGCCACTCACTGAACAGCAGGCCAGGTGCTGCCTACTGGTTTACTAGTGGTTTTATTACTTTATTAGTTAGTCTGAAGTAATAATTACACTTCAGGGTTAAAGTGGGTGCATCTCATTGTAAAATTGGACTCAGAAGCTCGGGACCATGAAAATATGGACAGAGCCACTCATGTCACTCATTCATTTCTGGACTCTTGTGTTGGAGCCTTGAGTTTTGCATTGCTCAACACTTGGCTATAGAGACTAAAACGCAATGCTCCGAAGTAAGTCGGTGGAACAAGCGTGGTCTCCCCGAAATTATAGTGCCAGCAGTAAGCCGCCGCAAGTCGCTCGTTGCGCAGGGGCGAGTCTAAAGTCATAGTCCAGCAGTAGCAATGCTCCGAAGCAAGTCGGTGGAACGCGGAACAAGTGTTCCCTTCCAGCGCTCTCCCCGAAGGTATAGCGCAAGGGGGTGCTAAAGTTATATATATAAACTTTATTCCAGACTCAGGTCCATATAAAATACGCACACGAACACAGACAGTACAATAAGAAAGAAATAAAACAAAATAAAACCACACAACAAATAGGTTTAAAACACATACAGGCAGCTATTCCAGTGCTTCCAGAAGTGCGACATAAATCTTGCGTCACTTTGCGCAGGCACCTGCTAGGGCCATAATAACTCTATTCTCTGACTGGCTAAGTCGACGCATGAAACTGTAAATAAACTGTCTCAGAACAGCACGGAAAGCGAGCACATTACTGCTTACAAACATATGGCTAGCACTTGTCCATCTTGGATGCCTGAGTAAAATCCTAAATGCATCATTATCTATATATCATCCTGAGTAAAATCCTAAATGCATCATTATCTATATATCATCCTGAGTAAAATCCTAAATGCATCATTATATTACATATCATATTATAGCGCCAGGGGGTGCTAAAGTCATAGCGCCAGCAGTAGTTATGCTCCGAAGTAAGTCAGGTGCAACAGTATTAAGGCTGCACAGTAAGCCGGTCGAACATGCGTTCCTCTTCCAGAGTCACGCAGCAGTAGTAATGCTCAGAATTAAGCAGGGGCAGCAGTAGTAATGCTCCGCAGTAAGCCTTTTGAACAAGCGTTCCCCTTCCAGTGCCGCGTGCGCGTAAGTCACTGGAGCCGGTCTAGCGGCAGCAGTAGCTTTTATGGGTTCCTCCGCGCTGGCGAGTTCACATGCCCGGCGTCATTCGCCCCTCCCGGAACGCGACCCGGTCCCATCTAAAGTTTCATCCCGATCATCACAGTCTCTCCCTTTTGCCCCTTAGCTTCCATGGCCCGCTCCGCGGAAAATCGACCCCAGACTGGCCCGTCGGCCCCTCCGTTCCTCATCTCGCCCCACCATCACATGACAAAAGCCTGGTTCACTCTTCTCCCCAAGCGGATCCTCCAGGTGTGTGACCTCCCAGCGGAGCACTATTCCAGCCACTCCTTCGGGATGGGCGCGGCCACATCGACCGCCACGCGAGGGGCGTCCTCCGCCTCCCTGCAACTACATCCGTCCGGAGCAGGCCGCGATATTGCCTGCCCAAAGATCCCTCCTCACCTAGGCAAATGGCATTCCGCAGCCTCCATCCAGCAGCCGACCCACCTCCAGCTCTCCATGCACCAACCTGCCCTGCAGCTCTCCATGCACCAACCTGCCCTGCAACTCTCCATGCACCTACCTGCCCTGCAACTCTCCATGCACCAACCTACCCTGCAACTCTCCATGCACCAACCTACCCTGCAACTCTCCATGCACCAACCTGCCCTGCAACTCTCCATGCACCTACCTGCCCTGCAGCTCTCCATGCACCAACCTGCCCTGCAACTCTCCATGCACCAACCTGCCCTGCAACTCTCCATGCACCTACCTGCCCTGCAGCTCTCCATGCACCAACCTGCCCTGCAACTCTCCATGCACCTACCTGCCCTGCAACTAGAAATTCGACCCCAGACTGGCCCATCTGCCCCTCTGTTCCTCATCTCGCCCCACCATCACATGACAAAAGCCTGGTTCACTCTTCACCTCAAGCGGATCCTCCAGATGTGTGACCTCCCAGCGGAGCACTATTCCAGTCACTCCTTCAGGATCGGCGCGGCCACATCGGCCACCGTGCAAGGGGTGTCCTCCGCCTCCCTGCAACAGATGGGCCGCTGGTCAGCCTACGCGGCCTACATCCGACCAGAGCAGGCCGCCATATTGTCTGCCCAAAGATCCCTCCTCCCCTAGGCTTCAAATGGTAAGCACATGGCATCCATTCCTTCATTCCTCGCAATAGCTTGTTACTTCGCATTTCATTGGTGGTGGACTCCCCGAATCCATAGCGCCAGCAGCGCTTTGGCAAAATAGTGCCAGCGGTAGTAACGACTCCAATAGGCAAATGCCGTGGTGATTGCAAATCACTAATTCAGATCCCAGTAGACTACTCAAAGTGTTTAAGGTGTTGAACAGCCTGTAAGTACAGCAGACTACTCAAAGTGTTTGGTGTTGAACAGCCTGTAAGTACAGTAGACTACTCAAAGTGTTCGTGTTGAACAGCCTGTAGTCAAAGCGTTTGGTGTTGAACAGCCTGTAAATACAGTAGACTACTCAAAGTGTTTGGTGTTGAACAGCCTGTAAGTACAGTAGAGTACTCAAAGTGTTCGGTGTTGAACAGCCTGTAGTCAAAGCGTTTGGTGTTGAACAGCCTGTAAGTACAGTAGACTACTCAAAGTGTTTGGTGTTGAACAGCCTCTGTGAGGTTCCCATTTTTGGGGGGGGTTTAGGCAAAGGGGGGGGTTTTCTCTCTTAAAGCTAAAAGGGGGGTTGTCTGGCTTAAATGCCAATTCAGCGCGCCGAATTTTGCCGGATTGGTCGGTCACCCAGCGCCCGCTGTATCGCTGCGACCGCGCCCGGACGGTGATTTTCATAAGCCGCTGCAGGGTTTTTCCTCAAATCTCAATGCTGAGTCAGCGCGCCGAATTATGCCGGATTGGTCGATCACCCAGCGCCCGCATATTGCTGCGGCCACGCCCGGTCGGTGGTTTTCGTAAGTCGCTGTGCTGCCGAGCCAACCGGTCGGCGACAAGCGTCGCCTTCCGCCCAGCGCCCGCTGTATCGCTGAGGCAAGCAGACCGGTTGGCAGTTCTGGGTTTTCTTTCTTTTGGGGGATTCTCTATTCTAGCCCGAGCAGATGCCCTCTCTCGCCTCAAGAAGAGAGGCATTTTGGCTTTCTCAATGCTAGGGGGGTTTTGGCTAAAAGGGGGGTTTTCTTTCTTAACACTAGATCAGCGCGCCGAATTATGCCGGATTGGTCGATCACCCAGCGCCCGCCGTAGCGCTGCGGCCACGCCCGGTCGGTGATTTCGTAAGCCGCTGTGGGGTTTTCCTAATGCTGAGTCAGCGCGCCGAATTATGCCGGATTGGTCGATCACCCAGCGCCCGCTGTAGCGCTGCGGCCACGCCCGGTCGGTGATTTTTGTAAGTCGCTGTGGCGGTTTTCCTAAGTCAGCGCGCCGAAGCTCGCCGGATTGGTCGATCACCCAGCGCCCGCTGTAGCGCTGCGGCCACGCCCGGGGGGCTTCGTAAGTCGCAGCCGCCAAGCCAACCGGTCGGCGACAAGCGTCACATTCCGCCCAGCGCCCGCTGTAGCGCTGAGGCAAGCAGACCGGTTGGCGGTTTGGGTTTTCTTTCTTTTGGGGGATTCTCTATTCTAGTCCGAGCAGATGCCCTCACCTCAAGAAGAGAGGCATCTTAGCGCAGAGTCATCACGCCAAAGAACTAGTCGCCATGCTGCCATGCCATCAGAATTAGTTGCCATACCGTCTCATGCCATAGATCTTATCGCTCTGCCATACTTGAATAAAGCTTGCTTGTTAACTCTACCCTCTGGTCTCTCATAAATACTGCTGTCATAGCCTCGGCACTGACGACATTATCGGCGTCATATAGGCAAGTGCGTCACGCGGACGTCACGCTGGGATTACACTTGTGCTCGTCACACTAGGATTACATGAGGTGAGGTCACTAGGATTACGTGTGGTGCGCGGCAGCATGTCTGGTCTTCATCTTGAAACTAGGTCGAGACCACCATTTGTGCTTGCTGAAAGCAAGGCACAATCTTTGATATTCCTAATCTTCGTATTATTATATCTGCCACTTTTTTGGTGCGTAATAACTCACACAGTTTTCGGGCCACATAGACATGCCAGACCTCAAAATGAGCGGCTCATTGAGGACAGGTGTGCTATGACTTTGCTAAGGGTTTCGTCAAGCGGTTTGGGCTCTATTCGCCATTAAGCGCCATTGTTTTTCCCTTGACTTGCATTGGGTTTAGATAAATCTGGCAAAAGCTTGCATTACATTAGCTGTATCTCAGAAACCAAATGGCATAGAGTGACCAAACCTTGAAGGGAGGTTCCCAGAGGGGTCTTTTACTATCCCCGAAAAAATGACACCAATCGACCAGATGGTGGCGTTGCCCTCTTTACCTTTTGGTCCATAACTTTTGAACCGTAGGGTTCTCGTTTAAAATAATTTTTTCCCTGGATTCCTTGCTTCGTTCCGCATCTACTCATCTAGGCCAGGCCCATTTCCGTCAGACTAGATTTTCCGCCATTTTGCATTTGTTCCAAAACAGTTTTTTTGCGATTTCTCCTTGACAACTTTGTCCAATCCTCACCAAACAAAAGCACACATCATGGGATGAGTGTCCTGCACAACACTGTTTCATGGTTTTTGAAAAAAGCGCACCGTTGCGATATAATCGACTTCCAAAGTTCTGTGGGTGGGGCCTATTTCACCAAAATCGGCATAACTCTGGAACACAACGTGCAATCCTAACCAACCTTGGTCCAGGTGTGGAAGGATGTACTCTGAGCCTATAGGAGAAATATTGTGTCATTTCGCCTTTAGGGGGCGCTATAGCAGCATTCAGTACCTGTACCTTCTAAATTGTTTTATTTTGAAGGGCGGCAGGAAGTGCTGATTCATTGTAATTATGGCCAGCCTTACGTCTTGTATTGACACTGACACTTCTGAGCTGATTTCAGAAGAGAAAGTGTCATTTCGCCTGTAGGGGGCGCTATAGTTTGCCTATAGGGTGCGCTACAGCAACGTATCTCCGCAACCGTAACTCGTAGAGACTCACGGATGGCGGCGTTGGACTAGGGGTGGAAAATGAACAGGGGCGAGTCCCGGAATCACCATCGCACCTTCCGTTACCCAGATAAAACTAATAATTATTGTGCTTGCTGAAAGCAAGGCACAATCTTTGATATTCCTAATCTTCGTATTATTATATCTAACACTTTTTTGGCGCGTAATAACTCACACAGTTTTCGGGCCACATAGACATGCCAGACCTCAAAATGAGCGGCTCATTGAGGACAGGTGTGCTATGACTTTGCTAAGGGTTTCGTCAAGCGGTTTGGGCGCTATTAGCCATTAAGCGCCATTTTTTTCCCCATTGACTTGCATTGGGTTTAGATAAATCTGGCAAAAGCTTGCATTACATTAGCTGTATCTCAGAAACCATATGGCATAGAGCGACCAAACCTTGTAGGGAGGTTCCCAGAGGGGTCTTTTACTATCCCCGAAAAAATGACACCAATCGACCAGATGGTGGCACTATAACAGCCCTCTTTACCTTCCAGAAGCTCGGAACTATGAAAATATGGAGAGTCACTCATTAATTTCTGGACTCTTGTGTTGGAGCCTTGAGTTTTGCATTGCTCAACACTTGGCTATAGGCTATAGAGACTAAAACCATTGTTGGCCTAATTTTTCAAAAACGAAGGTTGGGGCTTGAGCAGAACACACTACTACCATGTCTAGGGGCTTGCTTAAACAGGAAGATCTTTAATGAAACTGAGAATATGTCAATGTTTATTATTATTGTTATTGTTATGACGTGTAGTTCTTAAGCCTGTGGAGAATAACGCAGTATGCACGATCTGATCACTATTCCTTAAATAACGTTTGCTGTGAAGCGTTTGTACAGCAGAGGTATGTTTTTGGTTTTACTTCTTCATATTATACTTGCAGTTATCTAGGCAATGTTGATGTTTCTATTAATGAACAATTAGGTAACATGTATCATCGCGTTAGCATTATATTCACTAAATCTGGCTTCAAACGACCCAAATTGGGCTTCAAACGGCCCAAATCTGGCTTCAAACGACCCAAATTGGGCATCAAACGACCCAAATTGGGCTTCAAACGACCCAAATTGAGCTTCAAGTGGCCCAAATCTGGCTTCAAATGACCTAAATTGGGCTTCAAACGACCCAAATTGGGCTTCAAACGGCCCAAATCTGGCTTCAAACGGCCCAAATTGGGCTTCAAACAGCCTAAATTGGGCTTCAAACGACCCAAATTGGGCTTCAAACGAACCAAATCTGGCTTCAAACGACCCAAATTGGGCTTCAAACGACCCAAATTGGGCTTCAAACGGCCCAAATCTGGTTTAAAACAGACCAAATCTGGTTTAAAAGGGCCCAAATCTGGCTTCAAATGGCCCAAATTGGGCTTCAAATGGCCCAAATCTGGCTTCAAACAGCAAAAATCTGGCTTCAAAACAGCAAAAATGTGGCTTCAAACGACCCAAATTGGGCTTCAAACAGCCCAAATCTGGCTTCAAACGATCCAAATTGGGCTTCAAACGGCCCAAATCTGGCTTCAAACGACCCAAATCGGGCTTCAAACGACCCAAATTGGGCTTCAAACGGCCCAAATCTGCCTTCAAACGGCCCAAATCTGGCTTCAAACGGCCCAAATTGCGCTTCAAACGGCCCAGATCTAGCTTCAAACGGCCCAAATCTGGCTTCAAATGGCCCAAATTGGGCTTCAAACGGCCCAAATCTGGCTTGAAACGACCCAAATTGGGCTTCAAACGGCCCAAATTGGGCTTTTAAACGGCCCAAATCTGGCTTCAAACAACCCAAATTGGGCTTCAAATTACCCAAATTGGGCTTCAAATTACCCAAATTGGGCTTCAAACCGCCCAAATCTGCCTTCAAACGGCCCAAATCTGGCTTCAAACGACCCAAATTGGGCTTCAAACGACCCAAATTGAGCTTCAAACAACTCAAATTGGGCTTCAAACAACCCAAATTGGGGTTCAAACGGCCCAAATCTGGGTTCAAACTGCCCAACTCTGGCTTCAAACGACCCAAATTGGGCTTCAAACGACCCAAATTGGGCTTCAAACGGCCCAAATTGCGCTTCAAATGGCCCAAATCTAGCTTAAAACTGCCCAAATCTGGCTTCAAATGGCCCAAATCTGGCTTCAAACCACCCAAATTGGGCTTCAAACGGCCCAAATCTGGCTTCAAACCACCCAAATTGGGCTTCAAACAACCCAAATCTGGCTTCAAACGGCCCAAATCTGGCTTCAAACGGCCCAAATTGGGCTTCAAACGACCCAAATTGGGCTTCAAACGACCCAAATCGGACCAGCAAGCACGGACGGACCCGGACGAATCGAGATAGCCCAATCAGGGCCAGCTCAAGTCATATCATGATGAGTCAGATCTGGCCCAAGTATCACTATCCAACTAATTTCACTCACCACTGAAATATCCATGAGGATAACTAAATGGTTGCAATCAATCACGTATTTCTCAGCCTGGGCTATTTTTTATCCAAAATCCGAGGGATCAGCACTTGTGGACACTGGACAATCTGCGCTGATTAACAAACTGTTTATTCGTGGAGGTGGGACTACAGGAGATGAATTGCGGGGGAATCCTGCAATTGTCTCACTTGCATATCTTGTTGCCAGATTGTTTTGAAAGAGAGAAAATACACTGCGAGGCGTAAACTATACATTTGAGTTGGAAGTTGCATGCTGTAGCATTGGGCGGCGTTAATGTGTTTCGGGGTTCTGCTTACACAGATTGTAAACTGTTACACTGTGATGTGCGATCCACAAAAGTTCGGTAAAGGAAATATATTGACAGATTCGCACTTCCCGGATCAATAGCTCATAAACGAAGCATTTGTACTGCACACACGACGCCTCTTTCCCATCTCAGTAAGGTAGACAACGAGCTACAACCTCATTTTCACCTAAATGAGCGATCCTCCGAGCTGGACATTGGTCTTGGTCTCTATGTGCTGCAGGCAGTGATGCGAGTGCTTAGGGACCGTCAGACTTGACGCCAACATTTTAAATAAATAAAAAGTTTCTGCCATAATCCTATATGGTATATGCTATATCCGTGTCTCATAGCCTGTTTGTGTGTGCAGGAGCACTGGCAAACAAACGTTTATAGGCTGGTGACACCAAATTTTGAGGGGACCCTCAATGATTCTTCCAGATTAACACGTTCACTACCAATGACGTATTAATACGTCAAAAATAATCCAACGGTTGACTGCCAATGACGTATTAATACGTCAAAAAAATTAAAAAAAAAAATTTGACCGTGGGATGTGCATCTAACCCTTTTACATCTCTTATATAATTATTGGAGCCACCGAACGTTTACAACCCATTCCACCGACCCACTAAGTGGCGACAGTGCTCTCCTGACTAGAGGAAGGCAAGCAAAAAGCAGCCATTCTCATGAAAATGGATGGGGGAAAACGCTTTCGTTTTCGCGCTTCTGGCAGAAGCTAACTACAGTAAAAAAAAAACGTCTGGCAGTGAATGTGTTAAGGGTTTGAATTAAATTAGCTTTCGTTTTTAATAAAACTGTCCCGACTCCATGGATGTTATATTGGTATAAAAAGAACAAGGGGTCCATGTTTTGAAACGGTAGGCTATATTACTCCAACCTACAGCAGAATATTTCATCGAGCAGGTAGCGTAGCGGTAGAATAGCTGGCCTGTAAGTTGTCGATCCCGAGTTCAAATCCCACACGGGGTGGTATTTTTTTGTGTGAAAATGTAGCATAAAATTGTTAATCTGGACATAATTATAGCTTTATGTATAAAGTTGCTGAATATACACTGTGTACATAGCAGAATAACTGAACATGCCCATTCATGGTAACAGTCATATTTCGACGTCATCTTGACGTTCCCGCGTAGACGTCTAAATCATCCCCAAATCACCCTTTGATCTGGCCTAGTCCTGAACGTCACTGGAACACGTCATCACAACGTTATCATGATGTAATTTTGCTTGCTGGGGGGTTTCAAACGGCCCAAATCTAGTTTCAAACGGCCCAAATCTGGCTTCAAACAGCCCAAATTGGGCTTCAAACGACCCAAATTGGGCTTCAAACCACCCAAATTGGGCTTCAAACGGCCCAAATCTGGCTTCAAACAACCCAAATTGGGCTTCAAATGACCCAAATCTGGCTTCAAACGGCCCAAATTGGGCTTCAAACGGCCCTAGTTGGGCTTCAAACCACCCAAATTGGGCTTCAAACCGCCCAAATTGGGCTTCAAACCACCCAAATATGCCTTCAAACGGCCCAAATTGGGCTTCAAACCACCCAAATTGGGCTTCAAACAACCCAAATTGGGCTTCAAACCGCCCAAATATGCCTTCAAAAGGCCCAAATCTGGCTTCAAACGGCCCAAATTGTGCTTCAAACGGCCCAAATCCAGCTTCAAACGACCCAAATTGGGCATCAAACGGCCCAAATCTGCCTTCAAACGGCCCAAATCTGGCTTCAAACAGCCCAAATTGCGCTTCAAACGGCCCAAATCTAGCTTCAAACGACTCAAATTGGGCTTCAAACGGCCCAAATTACGCTTCAAACGACCCAAATTGAGCTTCAAACGGCCAAAATCTGGCTTCAAACGGCCCAAATCTGGCTTTGAACGGCCCAAATTGGGCTTCAAACGACCCAAATTGAGCTTCAAGCAGCCCAAATTGGGCTTCAAACGACCCAAATTGGGCTTCAAACGGCCCAAATCTGGCTTCAAACGGCCCAAATTGGGCTTCAAATGGCCCAAATCTGGCTTCAAACAACCCAAATTTGGCTTCAAACAGCCCAAATTGGGCTTTAAACGGCCCAAATCTGGCTTCAAACAACTCAAATTGGGCTTCAAACTACCCAAATTGGGCTTCAAACGGCCCAAATCTGGGTTCACTGCCACAGACACCACTGCAATACATGTCCCTGATCTAATACCCCATTCAAGACAACTCGGACCGCCGGAAAAAATGAGTTCCGACCTGTAAAAAGTGAATTGAACGGTCGTCCAGGCCAGAATTACAGCTCGGAAATTCGGGTATCATTCAGAGCTCCGGTTTCTCCGAGTTGACGTCACAGCCACATCAAAATGGCTACTTGCATCGTTAATGATAATCACATAATTATTATAAAGACGTTTGTTGACGTTTTAACACACAAGTTGAGTTCTTAAGTATGTAATGTTACGTTTCATATGTGTTTGTATCATCTGTGTTTCGCTCTGTGTGAAATTCAGCATTCAGCATGTTCGGTTAGCATTGTTCGCTAGTAGGTAGCTACCATGCTAACGCGGGTTGCTATAGCAACAGTTTGGGCTTTCCCCCCGAGCGGGAGGTGCAGCGTGAATGCAAATCTGTCCAGGGCGGAGGTTCCGAGTTGAAACCTCCGGCGGGCCGAGTTGTTATGAATGCGGTATAAGTCCAAATCCTGTATGTATTCTGCATGGCAACAGAAGTCCCTGCCTGCCAACTATAGTTGAATTTCCTTTCTAGGCTAGACAGTGTTGAATAGGACTGCACATTATTGACTATGATAACAATTCCCATTATTATTCTGCCATCCACATTAGTATGAAAATAACCTGTTGTACCAGAGTTGGAAAGGGAGGGGGGTGAGGAGAGGAGAGATGAAGAGAGAGAAAAGTCAGAGGGGAGGGGTAAAAAGATGAGTAGGGAGGGAGGACGGTTGGCAAGAGAGCAGGCAGGCAGCAGTAAGAGTGATGATGATGATGAGATGAAGAGGATGATGCAAATGGCGAGGGACATCAGTCTCCCAGAAACAGAGAATGAGGGAGGGAGGGAGGGAGCGAGCGAGGGAGGGGCAAACAGAGAAGAGAGATACTATCAGCTGTATCATCGAGAGCTTTGGTTAGAACGCTGCCACACCTGGGCAGCTTCTCCTCTCCTCCTCTCTCTCTCTCTGATGATGGAGACCCTGGGAGGAGGTGATCTCTGCTTTCCACAGCTCCTCAACACTTCCTGCATGAAGCCCCAGCCGATTGAGTCTGAGTCCATGCTCATGTACATTCTGATGCTCCCCATGTGTGTGTTCACTGTGGTTTTCAACTGGCTGGTCATCATCTCCATCTCCCACTACAGGTACAATTATAAGTAATGAAATAATGATTTTGTATTTTATTAATGTTTGATTTCGACTACATCTGGTGATGAAATATATGACTGCAATTATTGATGTTTATATGGATGATGATCCTCTCACAGGAAGCTCCAAACCACCACCAACCTCCTCCTCCTCTCCCTGGCTGTCTCAGACTTCTTTGTGGGCCTCCTGCTACTGGCTGAAATCCTTCGAAGAGAGTCCTGCTGGTTTCTTGGTCACTTTGTGTGTGTAATGTTTCACTCTTCCCTATTAATCACTACCTCTGCCTCAGTTGGAAACGTGGTGCTCATATCACTTGACCGCTATGTAGCTATTTGTTACCCTATGCATTTCCCCATCTTTATCACTCTGCGAAATGTCAAAATCTGTATTTGTTTGTGTTGGGCCTCTTCTGCTATCTATACTGCTATCTATATCCACGATCACCTGGTACACCCAGGCAGGTATCAAACATGTTATGGAGAGTGTGTACTGGTGATCAGCTACAACACAGCATATGGTGACTTTGTTGTGACCTTTATCGTTCCCATTACTGTCATCATAGTTCTGTATGTGAGAGTATTTACGGTGGTGGTGTCTCAGTCTCGTGCCATGATGCAATCCCACATTGTGCATGTCACACTCGAGCGTTCAGCAACTACAACTCTGAAGAAATCTGAGCTGAAAGCAGCCAGGGTTCTTGGTATTGTCGTAGTTGTGTTTGTAATATGTCTGTGTCCATGTTTCATTACCTCTCTCATGAGGCCTGTTCTAGGGATTAGGCTGTTTGCGGCCTGTCTGTTCAATCTTAACTCCTGCCTAAACCCTATAATCTATGCCTTTTGCTATCCCTGGTTTAGAAAATCTATTAAATTGATTGTTACACTTCAGATACTGCAGCCTGACTCCTGTGAGGCCGACATACTATAGAGAGAGGCTGTACAGTGACTGGAATCAGATCTTATCTATACAGGGAGAAACCAACTGCCCCCCCCCCCCCATGTTTTGGTCACGTAATTGATTTGTGAGTACTATAATCTAAAATATAACCATCATCTTTGCATCATTAATGGTGAAGCATTCATTGTGTTTCGATTGCTGCTTTCACTGTGATTTTTTTCCAGTGCAGGTGGCTTTTGAATGCTGCTTTCACTGTGATTTTCTTCCAGTGCAGGTGACTTTTGAATGCTGCTTTCACTGTGATTTTCTTCCAGTGCAGGTGACTTTTGAATGCTGCTTTCACTGTGATTTTCTTCCAGTGCAGGTGGCTTTTGAATGCTGCTTTCACTGTGATTTTCTTCCAGTGCAGGTGACTTTTGAATGCTGCTTTCACTGTGATTTTCTTCCAGTGCAGGTGACTTTTGAATGCTGCTTTCACTGTGATTTTCTTCCAGTGCAGGTGACTTTTGAATGCTGCTTTCACTGTGATTTTCTTCCAGTGCAGGTGACTTTTGAATGCTGCTTTCACTGTGATTTTTTTCCAGTGCAGGTGACTTTTGAATGCTGCTTTCACTGTGATTTTCTTCCAGTGCAGGTGACTTTTGAATGCTGCTTTCACTGTGATTTTCTTCCAGTGCAGGTGACTTCGATTGCTAATTTCGCTGTGAAAGTTACAGTCTCTCTAACCCTGTCTTGCAATGTTTATGCATAATCATTTGTGTTAAGTCAAAAGTATTTGATTCTTATTCGAGTTGTTCTTTGATAGTATATTTCCCTCTGTGTGGCTGTGTCTGTGTGGCTATTGTCCCTTTGGATTAGAATTAGACCAGAAACCTCTGACGTTAGATGAGAAATGTAATGATCTAAAAATGATAGATGAAAGATAAATAACAACAAAAATGTAGCCTATAAATTTTAGATCTATATCAGAAAGAATGGTATTATAATACATACTCCTGTTGTGAAAGAATAGTATGTAATTCAAATGCCCTGTACAGTGTATCTTTGACACAGATTAATTACAATAGAAACATTTGCTATTCTGGTACAAGGTCTTGCTCAAGGAAACTTTTTACAGTGCATGTGGCTTTGATTGCTATATTTTCACTGTGAAAGGGATTGAGCCTCTGATCTTTCAGTTACAGTCTCTCTAACCCTGTCTTGCAATGCATGTGCATCATAGTTAGTGTGAAATCAGAAAAGATTTTTTTTTTTTTTTAACCTTTATTTATACAGGGGGAGTCTCACTAATGCTCTCTTTTTCAGGAGTGCCCTGTTCACATTCACACACACATTCGTACCTGGAAGCTGACCAGTACAACCAATCTGCTGGCCACTGATCAGCTCCACTGGAGCGGTTGGGGATAAGGGCCTTGCTCAAGGGCACCTCAGTGGTGGTAATGAGGGAGGGGCAAGCACTGCCTTTTTCACTTTCCCCACCCACACTGTAATTAATGACTCAGTGGCCATGTAGATTAAAAACAAAGTCCCGGTCCTGGGGATTGAACCGACGACCTTCCAGTCACAAGCTCGCTTCTCTAACCATTGGGCCACCACTGCCCAAATTCATATTCAAGTTGTTCTTTGATAGTATATGTCCCTGTGTTGCTGTGTCCATCCTTCCAGTCAGTCATAAGCATTATTGTCCCTCCTATTAGAAATAGGCCAGAAACCTCTGACATTAGATGAAAAATGTAAAATCTAAAAATGATAGATACAAACAACAAACTGTATATTTTAGACGTATACCAGAAAGAATATAGTGGTATATTACTTAGATTAAAACATTTGCTACTCTTACACATAAAAACAAATACAAAAAAGTGCAATAGGGTACTGCAGGGATGACATATTTTTGTAGGCTTACCCAGAAATCCCTGCACTTCCTGGTTCCTTCGTCAGTAATGGGATTTGGGGAATTTCAGTTAAGAATACAGTAAGGTTTGTGCTTAACAAAAGTTTATGAAACAGCAAACTTTGTGTTCAGCAAGATAATCTTCACAAATGAGAACCACTTTTATGACTTTTGAAGGATAAATGTGAATTGTGATTTTCAGAAAATGCTTTTTCCTGCGGTACGGTTAGTGACAAATCATGATTTCTATAAGACAGTGTGTGTTTCCCTCTGTTGCTGTTTATTCTCAGTACACTTCAAACTGCATGGTTGTCATCCTTCAGACCTACTGTATGTTTGTTAGATTTAATTCAAGCTGTTCTCCAAAACATTAGCCAGAATAGAAGACCCTCCGACATATTATCAATATAGATAAAACAGGGTTTGTTGCTGGAATTGATGTAATAATGTTAGAAGAATGCGTAAGAAGAACAATTTGAAGGGTATGGTGGTCTAACTAAAAAACAACAGTGCTCCTTTTGTTATGTTTGCCTGTGACTATAACCACTGTCAAACAGGATAAGCTCAACATGGGAAATGGGAGAAATAACTATCGTATATACATAAACTATACAAAAACACACTGATTTCTCTCCAGGTATTTGGGATAATTGGGTTTCTGTATGTGAAATTACTATATTGAAAACCTTGCAATTTGGCAATTTTGATTCAACATAATTATGTTGAATGAGGCACTTTGTAAGACTATTAAAATAAAAGATACATGGGCTGATGATTTTGGGGTTGAGATAGATGGGTAGAGGTGTGGGATCATGCAAACAACATATCCCTACGTAAGAGAGTAAAGGAGTTACAGTTTAGGATGCTGTACCCCTGCAGTCAGATATCAATCACCTCAACTCAATGACTCAGAGGTGGGCCTTCAGGAGCAGCAAGGCCTTCTCTGCTGGCTTGGAGATGGCCAGAATCAGAAGATTATATATATTTTCATAATTAGGGCCAGAGCACCGAAGGCCCTATTGTACAGTAATGCAATAACCATTTGCCACACACATAAAATAAATAATTTTTCACCACTTCACACTGACGCATGTGCAAAGTTTCTTAACTTTTCGAGCACCTTTAGCCCCTCAAAAATGCTATTCATTTGGAGGAAAATAATAATCCTTTGCGTTACAATTTGCACAGCCTTCGGTGCTCGGGCCCTAATTATATAAAAATACCACAAATAATCACTTCCTGAATTTTTCAGGAAGTGTAAAGATTCGCACATAAAATGGCAAAGCTGTGGCCAAACACAATTGTGCTCACACACAGACATTTTGCTATTCTTATAGGATAACTCATTGTTATTCAAATACAGTATATTAGATTAGTTTTTCTGAGCAATATCTCTAATTATTTAATCCTTCACTGTAGCTGTGTATGCCTTGTCTAATCAGACTTTTGTGACATTTTCCAAGCAATTGGTAATTTGATATTGATTGATATTGAGATTTTGTTTGATCAATTGTGTTCCACGGCACCAATGGGAACCAGTTTGGCAGACATGAGACAGATTTGGCCTGAAAGAAACATCCTGGACACTCTCTCAGAAGAATAGTTTTAGTAGTACTGATTTATTAGTAGTAGTAGTTTTATTTGACTGATGCAACTAACCAGTTTTGTTGGAAACACACTCGGATCATCTCAAATTGAGACATTATGATTCTTGTCTTCATGTTTCTCTGTGAGTCTGTCTTGGTTGTGGTGAGTCCATCGATGGAGCCATACCACACAAACAATTGAAGAATTGTTACATTTGCATGATAGGGTTCGAATTCCGGGGGAGCTAAGGGGAGCTCGGCTACCCTGAAAAGGACACGGCCTTCCCTGAAAGATTACTTTGAGACCTTTAGGGGGAGCTCCAAAATATTGTCCATTTATGTGTCACACACAGGTTATAAATTTGATTTTCTGTACATCAAGTACAGTATATCAGATTTGTTTTTCAGAGAAATATCTCTCATTATGTGATCGTTCACTGCAGCTATGTGTCTAACTTCTGTGACATTTTCATGCAATTGCTGATTTGATATTCAGATTCTATTTGATCAGTTGTGTTCCTCTGCACCAATGAGGAACCACTGATATAGAGTCTGACGGATATGACACACAAGAGGCCTGAAAGAAACATCGTTGGACATTCAGTAAGTGGTTACTCTAGGCTAGGGAGAAGAGCATTTTTTCTAACTTGAAGTCATCATGACATTTCCTTTACTTGTACCCTCACATGACATTTGAATTTGTGTGAGTGGACTTGTACAGGTAGTTTTATTTGACTGATGCAACTAACTAGGCTGCTCCAGGTGTCAGTTTTGCTGGAAACACACTCGGATATCATTCAAATTGTGACATTATGCTTCTTGTATATTGAGATGTCTCTCTTGGTTGTAGTGAGTCCTTCGATGGAGTCATACCACACAAACAAATGAAGAATTTGTTTGTGTGGAGGGGAGGTCAGCTGAAAAGGACACGGCCTCCCCTGAAACCTTACTATGAGACAGTTAGGGGGAGCTCCAAAATATTCTCCATTCATGTGTCACACAGGTTGTAGATTTTGATTTTCTGTACATTAAGGTTCTTAAAAAAAATATGAATACAAATATGTCAATGCTGTGCGTTTATTTGGTCAAACTCATCACATTCCAATTTCCGAACTTAGTCTCCACTAATATATATATATATATATATTGTATATTAACGGCTTAACCTGCACAGTAACATGTTAACCTCTTAGCCTGCACAGTAACATGTTAACCTCTTAACCTGCACAGTAACATGTTGTGCACAGTAACATGAAAGTCATGAAAGAAATACACTCAATTTGTCAACTACTGTATACTGTACGTGTGTGTGTGTGTGTGTGTGTGTGTGTATGTGTGTGTGTGTGTGTGTGTGTGTGTGTGTGTGTGTGCGTGCGTGCGTGCACACGCAATCAGGGCCCGAGCGTTGACCATGGAGAGCTCCCTGACTCCATCCCCGGCCTCCCTCCCCACCTCCCCGCCTCCATCCTGGGGGAAACAACCTTCAGGTGCCGTGGAAGCTCTTCCCACAGCTGGTTGCCCCGGCTTGTCCTTGACCTTCAACCAGACTCTGTGGTTCGTCTCATACTTTTCTTTTCCGTTTTTCCCTCGTGCCCCTGGGGTTTTAATGCTGTGGCTGATCAGTGTGCATATATATTATAATTTGTTTTTCAGAGGAATATCTCTCATTATGTAATCGTTCACTGGAGCTATGTGTCTAAGTAACTTCTGTGACATTTTCATGCAATTGGTGATTTGATATTCAGATTCTGTTTGATCAATTGTGTTCCTCGGCACCAATGGGAACCACTGATATAGAGTCTTGTCAGACAAGAGGCCTGAAAGAAACATCGTTGGACATTCAGTAAGTGGTTAATTAGGGAGAAGAGCATTTTTTCTAACTTGTAGTCATCATAAATTACCCGTACTTGAACACTCACATGACTATTTGAATTTGTTGTGTATCCTTGTACAGGTAGTTTTTTTTGACTGATGTAACTAACCAGTCTGCTACAGGTGTCAGTTCTGTTGAAAACACCATTCTTCAAATGGAGACATTATGATTCTTGTATTCCCACAGCTGGGCGCCCCGGCCTGGCCTTGGCTTTCACCCAGAGTTGGTGGTTCGTCTTGTACTTTTTTCTGTTTTTCCCTCGTGCCCCTGGGGTTTTAATGTTGTGTCTGATCAATGTGCATATACTGTATATTATCATTGTAATTCAAGTACAGTAGCCTATATTAGATTTGTTTTTCAGATAAATATCTCTCATTATGTGATCGTTCACTGCAGCTATGTGTCTAACTAACTTCTGTGACATTTTCATGCAATTGGTGATTTGATATTCAGATTCTGTTTGATCAGTTGTGTTCCTCGGCACCAATGGGAACCACTGATATAGAGTCTGACGGATATGACACACAAGAGGCCTGAAAGAAACATCGTTGGACATTCAGTAAGTGGTTACTCTAGGCTAGGGAGAAGAGCATTTTTTCTAACTTGTAGTCATCATGAGATTATTGATTGATTGATTGATTGATTGAAACGATTTATTTCAAACAGTTAAAACAATACATAAAGTGAAAAACAGTAAACATAACAGTCTAATAGACTTCATCAAAAGGAAATACGTAAACGCAAACATAAAAAAGGTGAACTGTTTGAAAAGGGGCAGGAAGAAGCCTAGGCTTATCGAGTCCAGCCCCCCAATCATTCATAAACAAAATCATACATCCCTATATTATATGCCTATCCCACCTCTTACGCTCCTCCCCACATGCTCATGCATACACATACATACATATATATGCATGTATATACACAAACGTACACAAACTTACCCATACACATACATCATAAATCCACCTACAAATCCCTATCAATACCCATTCCCAATAATACAATCCAACATTACCCCAAAAACCCAATCTTTTGATATCAACCTGTGTTGAACCAATGCATCCAAGAATCCATCCAATGTATAGAACAATTCTTTACATAATGTATATTACAATATAATTTACATCATGTACACCATATATTATACATTGTATGCATAATAACCTCATTACACATACAATAATTTTTATACATATATGTATATCATACATATATGTATATTAATGTACAGAATACACATCAGACCAGGTACATACACCCACCAATAACACAGTAATACTCTACCAGGAAGAAAAAAGGACATTGCCAAAAAACAGTAAGAATCCTAGTAACTCAAGATTCAATGTATTTCTTGATTAAATATTTTTTTAAATTAGATTTGAAAATAGAGATACTAGAGCTTTCTTTGATCCTTTCATCCAGTCTGTTCCAAAGAGTCACCCCATAGACTGTAATACACATGCTCTTACGAGTAGTGCGAGCACACGGCTGTTTCAAATTATATTTACCTCTTAAATCATAACCTCCTTCTCTGTCTGCAAACATTTTTTTAATATTACCAGGAAGTAGATTGTTCCGCGCTTTGAACATAATTAGTGCAATTTTCGAATCAATTAGATCCTTCAGTTTCAATGCATTTGACTTTATAAATAGTGTGTTAGTGTGTTCCAAATAACCTACCTTATGAACAGTCCTTATTGCTTTTTTTTGCAGTGTGCCTAATGTCTGTCATGTAATGTCATGTATACTCACATGACATTTGAATTTGTGCATATATTTGTGTGGATAATGTTATTTGACTGATGCAACCAGTGACGGCTGGTGGTGATATTGGGTGGAGAGGCTAAAAAATTATAACCACCAATAGCTCATGCTGCAGCAACAGCAGCCTCCGAGATACCAAATTACAGCAACAACCAACAAACGACACTAAGTAGGCTATAAGAATTGCCTGATGCAAAACTTTCTGTCTCACTCTCACTCTCTCTCTCTGTCTCTCACACACACACACACACACACACACACACACACACACACACACACACACACACACACACACACACACACACACACACATTTAAATGATTAATTTATGTCCACATAAATACAGAGTACTACAAAAGGATATAAAACACTAATAATGCAGTCAGATGCTGGGAGACAGTTAGTTACCAAACTGCCTAGCTGGCAACCAAAAGCAGCGCCTTCTCCATATCGAGCGGCCACCAATAATAGCAGAGACTGAGCAATACCTTCTCTTAGGTAGATATGCAAAACCAACACATTCCCACACAGATTCTGTCTTTATCAGACCCAATTGGGAGGAGAGAGAGAGAGAGAGAAGGAGAGAGAGAGCGAGTGCGACAGAGAGAGCTGTTCACGTCTTTTCCCTTTGATGTTTAACGAGCTACGAGGTGCAGCTGTTGTGCCCACGTAACACAAAACTTACGATTTTGTCTTTGTCCCTTTCCTTAGTCACTCTCTTCACTTATAATTTCCCCCCGTCATCAAGGAAAATGAATGAGAAAGTAGTCCACCTCACCGCCATTGCCAGATTCACTTGTAGTGTGTGCATGTCATATTTGAGCTGTCATTGGTTGTCAAGTCAGTAGCAGGTCGGCCCATTTGGGCTGTTCGAATTTAGCCCAAATGGGCCGTAGACGGCAGCAGCTCAAAGGGGGCGTGCCAGACACTTGTCAATCACTTTTTACGAAGGTGATTGAAGGCTGAAGGTAGTGTCTTTGGGCTGCATCAAGCTAGCCCACTGTGATGATTTGCTTGTGTCTATAGATGGCGCTGTTGCTGATCTATAGGTTCCACCAACATAAACAACCAATTCTAAGTTTGTTTGATATAATTTATGTAAAGAATAAATAATAATAATACTTTTCTCATTTTATTGGAAATGATAGGGAGGGCTTAGCCCCCCTAGCCCATTGATAGCAGCCGTCCCTGGATGCAACTAACCAGGATGCTACACAGGCAGGGCCGGATCTACCATATGGGCAACCTGGGCAGGTGCCCAGGGGCCCTCAGTATGAAGGGGCCCTAAAAATAAAAAAAATGGGTCGGGCTCATGTCAGGCTCCACAGAACTATGACACAAATCTAAGACCAATCAGAATAAATAAAAAATGTTTCCAAGAAGATTAAGTCTCATGATTGTCATTGGATGGCTGTGGGCAAGTGGTGACCAGGGGCGTGGGAAGTGGGGGTGCTTATGGTGTTGCAGCACCAATTAAAATTAAATTAAAATGTGTTTTATGTTTTAAACTGCGATATTTAGGGTTTAGTTCAAGACTATGAGCAAAGCAAAGAGGGTGGAGATGTTATTTTTGATGTTCGGTTTATAATAATGTAAAGAGGGCAGCGGGATGTTTTATTATTTTATTGGTGTGACTTTTACTTTGGTACCCAGTAATGTGCGCTCTCTCTCCTTCACTTCCGGTCTGCCGGTGAGCTGCGGACAATTGCCACAGCTGTGGCAAATTGGGACAATCAAGTCAGCGTCTTCCCTACTAAAGGATTGCCAGCAGTGACAGTCTTCAGTGTTCCAGAGTGAGTAAGGCGGAGGCTATGCATCTGTTCCTGGTGATATTGTAACTTTGACTTTGAGAACAAACCTTTGCTTTATTGTGAGCTTATGGTGCAGTGCATCGAGTTAACCCTTCCATAGCAGAGATATTCTTCCTGGCTTCAAACGACCCAAATCTGGCTTCAAACGGCCCAAATTGGGCTTCAAACGGCCCAAATCTGGCTTCAAACTACCCAAATTGGGCTTCAAATTACCCAAATTGGGCTTCAAACGGCCCAAATCTGGTCTCAAACGGCCGAAATTGGGCTTCAAACGGCCGAAATTGGGCTTCAAATGACCCAAATTGGGCTTCAAACTGCCCAAATCTGGCTTCAAACGGGCCAAATCTGGCTTCAAACAACCCAAATTGGGCTTCAAACAACCCAAATTGGGCTTCAAACGGCCCAAATCTGGCTTCAAACAACCCAAATTGGGCTTCAAACGGCCCAAATCTGCCTTCAAATGGCCCAAATTGGGCATCAAACGGCCCAAATCTGGGTTCAAACGGCCCAAATTGGGCTTCAAATGTCCCAAATCTGCCTTCAAAAGGCCCAAATTGGGCTTCAAACGTTTCAAATCTGCCTTCAAAAGGCCCAGATCTAGCTTCAAACGGCCCAAATTGGGCTTCAAACGGCTCAAATTAGGCTTCAAATGGCCCAAATCTGGCTTCAAACGGCCCAAATTGCGCTTCAAATGGCCCAAACCTAGCTTCAAACGACCCAAATTGGGCTTCAAACGGCCCAAATCTGGCTTCAAACGACCCAAATTGGGCTTTAAACGACCCAAATTGGGCTTCAAACGGCCCAAATCTGTGTTCAAACGGCCCAAATTGTGCTTCAAACAGCCCAAATCTGGTTTCAAACGGCCCAAATTAGGCTTCAAACAGCCAAAATCTGGTTAAACGGCCCAAATTGGGCTTCAAATTATCCAAATTGGGCTTCAAACGGCCCAAATCTGGTTTCAAACGGCCCAAATCTGGTTTCAAACTGCCCAAATCTGGCTTCAAACGGCCCAAATCTGGCTTCAAACGACCCAAATTGGGCTTCAAACAACCCAAATTGGGCTTCAAATGGCCCAAATCTGCCTTCAAATGGCCCAAATCTGGCTTCAAACGACACAAATTGGGCTTCAAACGGCCCAAATTGGGCTTCAAATGACCCAAATTGGGCTCATTCAAAGGGCCCAAATTTTTCAGTTAAGTTCAGAGGATAAGATCTTCTTTTCATTTCTTTGAAGCATGGTGTTATGACAGTTTCCCATTTCTTTACACAGTTCTTTGCGTGTTTATTAAACTCTGCAAGGTCTTCTGAGCTGCAAGGGTTGGGTAGCAGAGGGCAGACAAGGCAATGCTCCATAGTGTGGTCGGCTTCTCCACATTCACAGGTTTGGGCCAGTCATGTAGCTCCATCTGGCCAGAGCAGCTTTAGATCCTCTCGTTCTTGTTCTTAGGCGGTTGAGTGTCTTCCACTGAGACCAAGGTGCTTCTGAGCCAGGAGGGAGGTTTTCAGTGGGGGGGATTCCCATGTCAGTTGGAGGGGGGTTATTCTCTAGCTTTTCTGTCCAGAGCTGGAAGAGATCAAAACCCATGAAAGACCCACCTGCTTACCAATCAGCTCTCTGGAAACAGCGAGTCACCATTCATATGGTCCCCATATGAAAAATACATTGCATTCAAATAAAAAAGACAATAAAAGGCTCCTGTTGAATTAATCAAGGACTAAAGCCTTGCACTTGTTGCAGACTACATTTAAAGCAGCACTAAACCCCCCAGATTTCTTGCAAAACGGCACTCCACTCGATCCGAAAACCCCGCAGGCAAGATGGCCGCCCACACTCTCTCGGTAACTTTAGACCAGGGGTGCCCAATACGTCGATCGCGATCGACCGGTCGATCGCGAAGGTAGTGTGGTAGATCGCATGGCATTGAGGGGAAAAAAAAATATATATATATATATATATATATATATATATATAATAAAATAAAATATAATGGAAGTACATCCAGTTGTTTATTTTAATTATGGATCATAATACAATGCAATTGTATTGTAAAGTGAGAAAAAATAAATCATGTATTGGGGCAAAAAGTGATGCATCGATTTAAGATGCATCGATAATCGTAATCGAATCATAGCCCTCTGAATCGTAATCGAATCGAATCATGTGGCCAGTGAAGATTCACAGCCCTAATGTCAAGTGGTTGTGGGACAACGAGAAAGTGTTGTGAGGTTAGTTACTGCAGGCTGGAAACGATGTGTGTGCGTTTGCGATGTTGAAACTGGACTGGTAGATATCGGGAGGCTGGCTACTTGAAAAGTAGATCTTGGGTCAAAAAAGTTTGGGCACCCCTGCTTTAGACAGTCATTCGGGAACAGACTAATAATATCCAATGCAGATTTTTATTCTGACATACAGTAGTAAAGCTTCACAATTTGCGGTTTCAATGAATGAGGAAATAAAAAAAACGATTAAAACGATTTCAGACGGACAAGCGCGTCTTTTATTGTCACACGGTTACACATCAACACATGCACGGAGGGCCACAAACACACACATGCTGACGGTGGCCGGTGAAATTTGTCCTCTGCATTTAACCCATCCTGGCTTTGTCCTTTCCTCCGGGGGGCAGGCCAGGAGCAGTGGTCGCTTTCTCGTACAGTGCCCGGGGACCGACTTCGGATGTTGTCGGCACTGGTCGGATGACGATGACGATCTGATCTTCTGCATGTTTTTAATGGGGGGGGGTTATATACGGAGGAACCCCCCTGGGGGAGCACGGGGAGAACATGAAAACTCCACACAGACAGCTCCACACAGACACAAATAGGCGTGTCTGACGCTGTAGAAGTTGGAGCAGTCCATATTGCATTGTAATTGGCAGTTGTTAAAAACCACGCCTCTTTTGCGGGCACGAGCTCCGTGCCCGTGAGAAATCTGAGCTGAAAGCAGCCAGGATTCTTGGTATTGTCGTAGTTGTGTTTGTAATATGTCTGTCTCCATTTTTCATTGCCTCTCTCATCAGGCATGGCATGGCCATTCAGACGTTTGTGGCCTATCTGTTCAATCTTAACTCCTGCCTAAACCCTATAATCTATGCCTTTTGCTATCCCTGGTTTAGAAAATCTATTACATTGATTGTTACACTTCAAATACTGCAGCCTGACTCCTGTGAGGCCAACATACTATAGAGAGAGGCTGTACAGTGACTGGAATCAGATCTTATCTATACAGGGAGAAACCAACTGCCCCAGTGCAGGTGACTTTCGAATGCTGCTTTTGCTGTGATTTCTCTCCAGTCAAGGTTGCTTTTCGAATGTTGCTTTTGCTGGGATTTTCTTTTCAGTACAGCAGACTTTCGATTGCTACTTTCGCTGTGAAAGCGACTGAGCCTCTGATCTTTCCGTTACAGTCTCTCTAACCCTGTCTTGCAATGTAAGTGCATAATATTTGGTGTGAAGTCAAAAATATTTAAAGGTCCCAATTCGTGCAGCTGTAACCTCTTAAAAACGTGTGTCTCTGGTCCATAAAACATGATTCTGGATTAATTTGTCGAAAATATAGCAACCCCGTTCATTCTGACGGAGTTCTCACTTCCTCATCTCGTCGCTTCGCAGGAATGGTCTGTTTCTATAATATATTCAGAACTAACAGTTCGCATTGATTAGCGTCCGTGGACCAGCACGCTAGGTTGTGTCCACAACTAACGTTAGCAACGAGCTATCGCTAACTTAACACATTGAGTGCCACAGCGCTTCAGTAAAATTGTCTGGAGCCTGTGCCAGATTCACTGCCATTCAGTTGAAAACAGCTATAGAATTTTTTCTATTATGGCTATATTAACGGGGCTGGACTTTAATGAAACATTGAACACTCCTGCTTCTTCCAAAGAAGAAATTTTGTTTCTAGACAGTTCCATTATGAAATGACAGCCTCTCAAAAAAGTGCACTTTCAAGGGTTTTCTGTCGTTTTTTTTAACTTTCCAAGATATAGTCCCTTTTATGAATACCTTTTGCACTCTAATTTCGAGCACATTCACTGACTCTGGCTGGTGTTTTCTGATGTGGTGGCGTGTGGTGTGGTTTCTGTGCAGCCTGTGTGCCACACACCCCTCCCCCCCCCCCCCCCCCCCCCCCCCTCTCCACCTCTGAGCTGCGGGCTCCTCCCACACGCACAGAGTTTGTTTTCTCGACTCCGTTTTTGCCCCGGACAGATCCCAGCGCCCATCAAGGAAATGATGCGCGCTGGCAAACGCGACTGAACGAAAAGGCTTGGCCGTTCGGCTTCGGATGCTGGCTTTCTAGGAAATCGTGTGGAGATAGATAGAAGCATAAGAGCTCAGTTGTGAGCGCGGATGCAGCCGAGCCCACTCTCCGCTGTAAACAGAGCAATATATACGGCTCTGGCAGAAAGCATGCATCGGTTTCCACTTTGATCACGGCTTTCTCCGCTGTCTCCTGTACAAAGTAAAGGATCTGAGGTGGGTGGAGCAGCTCCTGTGACGATGTTTAAGGTGGCGCCGTGTGATCCCTTGAAGGGATTCATGCTCACTGGCTAGGTACGACCTTAAACAGCAGAATTATGGAATAATATGAATTATGATTTTAGGACGTCCACAGACGTCCTTGGCACTCCTCGTTACTTTTTTTTAGGACGTCCACAGACGTCCTTGGCACTCAATGTGTTAACACGTTCACTGCCGTGGACGAGATATCTCGTCAAGCAGAAACCAACGGTTGACTGCCGTGGACGAGATATCTCGTCCAATTTTTTTTTTTTTTTTTTTTTTTTACGGTGGGACGTCGATCAACCCCTTTTACATCTCCTATTAAAATATGGGAGGTATTGAATGTGTATAATCTATTTTACCGACCCACTAAGTGGCGATAGTGCTCTCCAGACGAGAGAAAGCCAAGAAAAAACAGCCGCGTGAGGAAGCCATTCTCATGAAAATGGATTGGCGAAAACGCTTTCGCTTTCGCGCAGGGAGCTGGCGGTGGGGGATTGCAAATTTGCATAATAGATTACGGGTGAAACACACTTTGAAACACGCAGCATAAATAAGACCAGAATCGCAAAAGCTTCATCAAAGCTCTCAACCGAAACCCCAAGAAACGAGCGAGCCCATCCAGACTCGCCCGACGAGGGGCAGCCAGGCAGCACAGACAGCAACTCGCTTGTCAGACACCCGCTGCAGCCACGGAGGGAAGAGGAGAACACACACGGAGGGAGGAGTTTGAAGGAGAGGGGGGTTTCCTGCTGTTATGGAGGAAATTACTGTTCAAAACTATTGTTTAGATGTCTGACGTCTTACTGATGCCAAAAATAAATGGTTAAAGTGACTGTTCTATCGAATTTCACAAAAAGCCATTTATCTCAGCTTAAATTTTCAGACGCTGAAACCATGCTGTATTCAACTGCTAATGCATACATAACTACTAACTCTACAAACTAACTCTTTTAGACAGAGAAAGCACACATTCTATTAGTTCTTTTGAGATATTTTGTGTTCACAAAATACTAGCAGAAAATAATCCTCGGCTCTTGAAAGATGAGCCAGAATCCTCAAAAAAAAACCTTGGCAGAAGCTACCTACAGTAAAAAAAAAACTGGTGGCAGTGAATGTGTTAACGGTTGCTACGCTAAACAGGACATCTCAAAATGCCTAGACTTACCGAATGCACCTCCGCAGTTGGCGTCGCTCCAGCTAGAAGTGTTAATTTTGTGGCTAAACCTTGATTGTACTGCCCCAGATTGTTGAAACATTGTGAGCTGAAATGGTTAGCACAGGCCATGATGAATCTCGCGCAGGGAACAGCTTGCAATGGTACACAATAGAGAAAATGGCGCAGGTAGGTTGTGTGAGAGAGACCGCGCTCGGTATGCTTAAGGAGCCGCGTGACGTAACATGAAACCGGAGAACAGAGTGTAAGGGGGCGTGGCTTGAAGGAGACCGCAGGGATAGGGCTGGATAGGGCCAAATTCAACTCTGACAGTTCTGAGGTTGTGAGCACTCATTACAGGGAGGGATGACGGCAGCATACAGTATATGCATTTAGAAGTAAAAACAGCTTTTGCATGGAATGGGACCTTTAATTCTTATTGGAGTTGTTCTTTGATAGTATATTTCCCTCTGTGTGGCTGTGTCCATCTGATCCAGTCACAGTCATAATAAGCATTATTGTCCCTTGGATTAGAATTAGACCAGAAACCTCCGACGTTAGATGAGAAATGTAATGATCTAAAAATGATAGATGAAAGATAAACAACAAAAATGTAGCCTATATATTTTAGATCTATATCAGAAAGAATATTGGTATTATAATACATACTCCTGTTGTGAAAGAATAGTATGTAATTCAAATGCCCTGTACAGTGTATCTTTGACACAGATTAATTACAATAGAAACATTTGCTATTCTGGTTCAAGGTCTTGCTCAAGGAAACTTTTTACTCTACTGTTGCGTGTGTGTGTTTGTGGCTGCTGGTGGGCACTGCTGGCGCCGTCTGTGGCTGCCGCTCCTCTGTCAGTCAGTCCGTTTTCGTTTGCTTTTCACCTATTTTCTTCTGTTTCCCCGTCGACTTTTGTTTGTTTTATCTTTATCTGTCTTCCCCTGTTCATCGTGTCTGTCTGTCTTTCGCTACTTCACTCTCCCTGCCCTCTGCTAGCCGGCTAACGGTAGCCAACAACAACACCTGTTAGCCGCCGGCTAGCGCTACACCTGGCCTGCTTGGAGCTGCCCTGCCTCCTCTGTCCCGCTAACGTTTTCTGGATTATTCACACTCGGACTTCTACTTCATTTTTTATTTTTACTGGACCTTTGCTATCCCTGGTTTAGAAAATCTATTAAATTGATTGTTACACTTCAGATACTGCAGCCTGACTCCTGTGAGGCCAACATACTATAGAGAGAGGCTGTACAGTGACTGGAATCAGATCTGATCTATACAGGGAGAAACCAACTGCCCCAGTGCAGGTGACTTTCGAATGCTGCTTTTGCTGTGATTTCTCTCCAGTAACAGTCATTTTTCGAATGTTGCTTTTGCTGGGATTTTCTCTTCAGTACAGCAGACGTTCGATTGCTACTTTCACTGTGAAAGCGACTGAGCCTCTGATCTTTCCGTTACAGTCTCTCTAACCCTGTCTTGCAATGTATGTGCATAATATTTGGTGTCAAGTCAAAAATATTTAAAGGTCCCAATTCGTGCAGCTGTAACCTCTTAAAAATGTGTGTCTCTGGTCCATAAAACATGATTCTGGATTAATTTGTCGAAAATATAGCAACCCCGTTCATTCTGACGGAGTTCTCACTTCCTCATCTCGTCGCTTCGCAGGAATGGTCTGTTTCTATAATATATTCAGAACTAACAGTTCCCATTGGCCGCTGGGGGAGAGCCCGCCCCAGGCTCCCAGCGGCCAATCAGATTAGCGTCCGTGGACCAGCACGCTAGGTTGTGTCCACAACTAACGTTAGCAACGAGCTATCGCTAACTTAACGGTTGCTACACTAAACAGGACATCTCAAAATGCCTAGACTTACCGAATGCACCTCCGCAGTTGCTGGATCACGTACAGTTGGCGTCGCTCCAGCTAGAAGTGTTAATTTTGTGGCTAAACCTTGATTGTACTGCCCCAGATTGTTGAAACATTGTGGGCTGAAATGGTTAGCACAGGCCATGATGAATCTCGCGCAGGGAACAGCTTGCAATGGTACACAATAGAGAAAATGGCGCAGGTAGGTTGTGTGAGAGAGACCGCGCGCAGTATGCTTAAGGAGCCGCGTGACGTAACACGAAACCGGAGAACAGAGTGTAAGGGGGCGTGGCTTGAAGGAGACCGCAGGGGGAAGCTGGATAGGGCCAAATTCAACTCTGACAGTTCTGAGGTTGTGAGCACTCATTACAGGGAGGGATGACAGCAGCATACAGTATATGCATTTATAAGTAAAAACAGCTTTTGCATGGAATGGGACCTTTAATTCTTATTGGAGTTGTTCTTTGATAGTATATTTCCCTCTGTGTGGCTGTGTCCATCTGATCCAGTCACAGTCATAATAAGTATTATTGTCCTCTGTGTGGCTGTGTCCATCTGATCCAGTCACAGTCATAATAAGCATTATTGTCCCTTGGATTAGAATTAGACCAGAAACCTCCGACGTTAGATGAGAAATGTAATGATCTAAAAATGATAGATGAAAGATAAACAACAAAAATGTAGCCTATATATTTTAGATCTATATCAGAAAGAATATTGGTATTATAATACATACTGCTGTTGTGAAAGAATAGTATGTAATTCAAATGCCCTGTACAGTGTATCTTTGACACAGATTAATTACAATAGAAACATTTGCTATTCTGGTTCAAGGTCTTGCTCAAGGAAACTTTTTACTCTACTGTTGCGTGTGTGTGTTTGTGGCTGCTGGTGGGCACTGCTGGCGCCGTCTGTGGCTGCCGCTCCTCTGTCAGTCAGTCGGTTTTCGTTTGCTTTTCACCTATTTTCTTCTGTTTCCCCGTCGACTTTTGTTTGTTTTATCTTTATCTGTCTTCCCCTGTTCATCATGTCTGTCTGTCTTTCGCTACTTCACTCTCCCTGCCCTCTGCTAGCCGGCTAACGGTAGCCAACAACAACACCTGTTAGCCGCCGGCTAGCGCTACACCTGGCCTGCTTGGAGCTGCCCTGCCTGCTCTGTCCCGCTAACGTTTTCTGGATTATTCACACTCGGACTTCTACTTCATTTTTTATTTTTACTGGACCTCTGGACTTCATCTCCCCCTGGCTGCACTCATCCAATTCCCCTCGGTACCGTGAGTAGCTCACCCACCCCCCGTGCTTACTCCCACTGCTGCTAATGTTACATCCCACTCACGCACTATCCATCTATCCCTATGGCTCCCCTACTAAACCCTCTCTCCTATCTACTAACATTACTAACCCTTTCTATCCCCGCTATAACCCCACCTTTCTGCTGCATGGTACACCCTGGTCTCCCTACCTCCCCCCCGTCCACCTCCACTACTCTTCCCATCAACTTTGTCAACTCTGTCAACCTGGCTAACCTCCGTCCTCTCCACCGCGCCCCCACTACTCCACCTTCGCCCTCCTCAACACCCGGTCACTTAATAACAAAGCCCCCCTCCTGCATGAACTAATTCTTGACAATTCACTCGACTTTCTCCTCCTCACCGAAACCTGGCAACAACCCAATGATTTCTTCTCCCTCAACCAAGCATCTCCGCCTGGATTCAGTTACATCTCCAAACCCCGCCCCTCCCGCCATGGAGGCGGCCTGGCTGTCATTTTTAAACAACACTACCGGTTGCGCATCAATTGCGCACCAATTGCGCATCAAACGGCCCAAATGGAGCTTCAAGCTGCCCAAATTGTGCTTCAAACGACTCAAATTAGGCTTCAAATGGCCCAAATCTGGCTTCAAACCACCCAAATTGGGCTTCAAACGGCCCAAATCTGGCTTCAAACAACCCAAATTGGGCTTCAAACGACCCAAATCTGGCTTCAAACGACCCAAATTGGGCTTCAAACGGCCCAAATCTGGGTTCAAACGGCCCAAATTTGGTTTAAAACTGCCCAAATCTGGCTTCAAACGGCCCAAATCTGGCTTCAACATTTTTCAGTTAAGTTCAGAGGATAAGATCTAAAGACAGTTTCCCAATTTCTTTACACAGTTCTTTGCATGTTTATTAAACTCTGCAAGGTCTTCTGAGCTTGGGTTGGGTAGCAGAGGGCAGACAAGGCAATGCTCCATAGTGGGGTCTGCTTCTTCACATTCACAGGTGGTTGGGCCAGTCATGTAGCCCCATCTGGCCAGAGCAGCTTTAGATCCTCCCGTTCTTGTTCTTAGGCGGTTGAGTGTCTTCCACTGAGACCAAGGTGCTTCTGAGCCAGGAGGGAGGTTTTCAGTGGGGGGGATTCCCATGTCAGTTGGAGGGGGGTTATTCTCTAGCTTTTCTGTCCAGAGCTGGATAAGATCAAAACCCATGAAAGACCCACCTGCTTACCAATCAGCTCTCTGGAAACAGCGAGTCACCATTCATATGGTCCGCATATGAAAAATACATTGCATTCAAATAATAAAAAAGACAATAAAAGGCTCCTGTTGAATTAATCAAGGACTAAAGCCTTGCACTTGTTGCAGGCTACATTTAAAGCAGGACTAAACCCCCCAGATTTCTTGCAAAACGGCACTCCACTCGATCCGAAAACCCCGCAGGCAAGATGGCCGCCCACACTCTCTCGGTAACTTTAGACAGTCATTCGGGAACAGACTAATAATATCCAACGCAGATTTTTATTCTGACATACAGTAGTAAAGCTTCACAATTTGCGGTTTCAATGAATGAGGAAAGAGGCATGTCTGGCGCTGTAGAAGTTGGAGCAGTCCATATTGCATTGTAATTGGCAGTTGTTAAAAAACCACGCCTCTTTTGCGGGCACGAGCTCCTGTGCACGGACATTTTACTATATGCATAGTTCTGTATGTGAGAGTATTTACGGTGGTGGTGTCTCAGTCTCGTGCCATGCAATGCCAATCCCACGTTGTGCCTGTCACACTCCAGCGTTCAGCGACTACAAATCTGAAGAAATCTGAGCTGAAAGCAGCCAGGATTCTTGGTATTGTCGTAGTTGTGTTTGTAATATGTGTCTCCATTTTTCATTGCCTCTCTCATCAGGCATGGCATGGTCATTCAGACGTTTGTGGCCTATCTGTTCAATCTTAACTCCTGCCTAAACCCTATAATCTATCCCTTTTGCTATCCCTGGTTTATAAAATCTATTACATTGATTGTTACACTTCAGATACTGCAGCCTGACTCCTGTGAGGCCAACATACTATAGAGAGAGGCTGTACAGTGACTGGAATCAGATCTTATCTATACAGGGAGAAACCAACCGCCCCAGTGCAGGTGACTTTCGAATGCTGCTTTTGCTGTGATTTTCTCTTCAGTACAGCAGACTTTCGATTGCTACTTTCGCTGTGAAAGCGACTGAGCCTCTGATCTTTCCGTTACAGTCTCTCTGACCCTGTCTTGCAATGTATGTGCATAATATTTGGTGTTAAGTCAAAAATATTTAATTCTTATTCGAGTTGTTCTTTGATAGTATATTTCCCTCTGTGTGGCTGTGTCCATCTGATCCAGTCACAGTCATAATAAGCATTATTGTCCCTTGGATTAGAATTAGACCAGAAAACTCCGACGTTAGATGAGAAATGTAATGATCTAAAAATGATAGATGAAAGATAAACAACAACAAAAATGTAGCCTATATATTTTAGATCTATATCAGAAAGAATATTGGTATTATAATACATACTCCTGTTGTGAAAGAATAGTATGTAATTCAAATACCCTGTACAGTGTATCTTTGACACAGATTAATTACAATAGAAACATTTGCTATTCTGGTTCAAGGTCTTGCTCAAGGAAACTCTTTACTCTACTGTTGCGTGTGTGTGTTTGTGGCTGCTGGTGGGCACTGCTGGCGCCGTCTGTGGCTGCCGCTCCTCTGTCAGTCAGTCCGTTTTCTTTTGCTTTTCACCTATTTTCTTCTGTTTCCCCGTCGACTGTTCATCGTGTCTGTCTGTCTTTCGCTACTTCACTCTCCCTGCCCTCTGCTAGCCGGCTAACGGTAGCCAACAACAACACCTGTTAGCCGCCGGCTAGCGCTACACCTGGCCTGCTTGGAGCTGCCCTGCTCGCTCTGTCCCGCTAACGTTTTCTGGATTATTCACACTCGGACTTCTACTTCATTTTTTATTTTTACTGGCCCACTCATTTTCCCGGATTTCCCCCTTCATCTGGACTTCATCTCCCCCTGGCTGCACTCATCCAATTCCCCTCGGTACCGTCAGTAGCTCACCCACCCCCCGTGCTTACTCCCACTGCTGCTAACGTTACATCCCACTCACGCACTATCCATCTATCCCTATGGCTCCCCTACTAAACCCTCTCTCCTATCTACTAACATTACTAACCAGGGGCGCACTGGGATCATAATTCAGGCCGGGCATTAGATACCAAGCAGGCCAGGCCGATACGGGCCGACGCGCGTGCCGGCGTCCGAAGGGCGGCGCGAAAAATTTGGGGCGTTTGAAGCTCAATTTGGGCCGTTTGAAGCCCAATTTGGGCCATTTGAAGCCAGATTTGGGTCGTTTAAAACCAGATTTGGGCCGTTTGAAGCCCGATTTGGGCCGTTTGAAGCCCAATTTGGGCTGTTTGAAGCCAGATTTGGGTTGTTTAAAGCCAGATTTGGGCCGTTTGAAGCTTAATTTGGGCCGTTTGAAGCCCAATTTGGGCCGTTTGAAGCCAGATTTGGGTCGTTTAAAGCCAGATTTGGGCCGTTTGAAGCCCGATTTGGGCCATTTGAAGCCCAATTTGGGCCGTTTGAAGCCAGATTTGGGTCGTTTAAAGCCAGATTTGGGCCGTTTGAAGCCCAATTCACATTCCTCCACTATCTCCTTCATCCAAACCATAAGCTCCCACCGCCCCCCCTCCACTACACCCCCCCGCTCTGTCAACCTGGCTAACCTCCGTCCTCTCCACCGCGCCCCCACTACTCCACCTTCGCCCTCCTCAACACCCGGTCACTTACTAACAAAGCCCCCCTCCTGCATGAACTAATTCTTAACAATTCACTCGACTTTCTCCTCCTCACCGAAACCTGGCAACAACCCAATGATTTCTTCTCCCTCAACCAAGCATCTCCCCCTGGATTCAGTTACATCTCCAAACCCCGCCCCTCCCGCCATGGAGGCGGCCTGGCTGTCATTTTCAAACAACACTACCGGTTAACAGAACTCACCCTCCCCTCAGTTTCATCTTTCGAACTCCTGGCTTTCAAAACCTGCTGCTCCATCACTGTTTATCCTCATTTACCGTCCACCCAAACCCCACCCATCATTCCTGTCCGACCTCACCGAAGTCCTCACAATAGCCTCATCTCTCTCCTCCTGTCTACTCCTCCTCGGCGATTTCAACATTCACATTGATTCACCCACCTGTAAACCTGCATCTGACCTCACCTCTCTCCTGGACAACTTCAACTTCACCCAACACGTCACCTTCCCCACCCACGTCAAAGGCCATATCCTCGACCTTGTCTGCTCTGCCAATCTACCGGTTCTCAACATCCATCCTACTCCATTCCCTCTGTCTGACCACACTCTCATCCAGTTCACTGTCTCATCCCCCTCCCCACACCCGCTTAACCTCAGACAAATAACATTCCGGAACACCAAAGCACTTGACCCTCTGCAACTCTCCGACCTACTCACCACAGCTCTCACCCTGCACCCAGCCTCCTCCTCACCTGATAATCTCACCAATTATCTCAATGACACACTGTCTGCCTCCCTCGACTCCCTTGCCCCCCGCAAAACCAAAACCATCTCCTTCAAATCCTCTGCCCCCTGGTTCACATCCCACCTCCGCACCATGAAGCAAACTGGCCGCCAACTGGAACGACTCTACAAGAAAACCCCACTCACCGTCCATCTTCAAGCACTCAAAATCCAACTCTCCACCTATAAAGAAGCCCTCACTGCCGCCAAGTCTGCCTACTACTCCTCCATCATCAACGACCCCAGCCACAACTCAAAAACACTCTTCTCCACCGTCAACAACCTCCTCAAACCCCACACCGACGCCCTCCCTACCTCCACACCCGACCTATGCAACTCTTTCCTACAGTTTTTTGCAGACAAAATCACCACCATCCATCAGTCACTATCCCCTGTGTCTGACCCAGCAGCCCCTACTCCAGCCCCTCTCCTCTCCATCCCTCTTGACCTGCCTACCCCTCCCCCACACCGCCACCTCTCCTGCTTCACTCCAGTTACCCCCTCAACGATCTCCAAACTCATCCGCTCATCGAAACCCACAACCTGCTCCCTCGACCCCCTCCCCACCCCCCTGCTGAAATCATGCCTCCCGGTCCTCTGCCCCTACCTCACCAATCTCTTCAACTCCTCCCTGTCCCATGGCATTGTCCACTCAACCACTACCGGCCCATCGCAAACCTCCCCTTCCTCTCCAAAACCCTGGAACGCCTTGTCGCCACACAACTCCAAACTCACCTGCACTCCAATAACCTCTTTGAACCCCGCCAATCCGGTTTCCGCCCACTCCACTCCACAGAAACTGCACTCCTCAAAGTTCTCAACGACCTCCTCACCTCTGCCGACACTGGATCCCTCACCTTCCTCATCCTCCTCGACCTGAGTGCAGCCCGATACCGTGAACCACGCCATCCTGCTGTCCAGACTTGAGGCTCTCGGTATCGAAGGCACCGCACTCAGGTGGCTCCACTCCTACCTCTCCGACCGCTCCCACTTCATCTCCCTCCACAACCACTCCTCCGTCCCCTCCACAGTCTCACACGGTGTCCCCCAAGGCTCCGTACTCGGCCCACTCCTCTTCCTCATCTACATCCTCCCCCTTGGTAAGATCCTCCACCACTTCAACCTCAACTTCCACTGCTACGCCGACGACACCCAGATCTACTTCAGCACTAAATCCCCTCAGAACCCACCCCTCTCCCATATCAACTCCTGCCTGTCTGCAATAAAAGTCTGGATGCAACACAACTTCCTTCAACTAAACAGCAATAAAACTGAACTCCTCCTCATCGGCTCCAAATCCACCCTCAGCAAACTCAACAACCCCTCACTCACCATCGACTGCACCACCGTTTCCCCATCTCCTCAGGCACGCAACCTCGGTGTAATTTTTGACCCCACCCTCTCCCTTGAGCCCCACATCCGCCATATTGTCAAAACCTCCTTCTACCATCTCCGCAACATCGCCAAGATCCGGTCCTCCCTCTCACACCCTGCTGCTGAAACACTCATTCACGCCTTCATCTCCTCCCGTCTGGACTACTACAACTCACTCCTCTACGCCACCAACTCCACCCTCATCAATAAACTCCAACTGGTCCAAAACGCAGCCGCCCGTCTCCTCACCCACACCAAATCCTGGCACCACATCACCCCAGTCCTTCAACAACTCCACTGGCTTCCCATATCCTCCCGGCTCACCTACAAAATCCTCGTCATCACTCACAAAGCTCTCCACCAACTGCCCCCCCCCCATATCTCACCAACCTCCTCTCCCCCTACCAACCCTACCGTTCCCTCTGATCCACCTCTGCCGGCCTTCTCTCCACCCCCAAATCCAACCTCCTCAGTTTCGGCGACAGAGCTTTCTCTAGGGCAGCTCCCAAGCTCTGGAACTCTCTCCCCCCGGACATTAGAGAATCAGACTCCCTCACTGTCTTCCAATCCCGCCTCAAAACCCATCTCTTCTCCTCTGCCTTCTCCTAGCTCCCCCTGCCTATCCCTGTGTGCCTGTGTCGTGTTTGTCCATTGTCTGTTGCACTTAGGTCGTCCCCGCCCCTTTAGTGTTTCTTTGTTTGTAAAGCGTCTTTGAGTCCTAGAAAAGCGCTATATAAAACCCATGTTTATTATTATTATTTTTACAGTGCATGTGGCTTTGATTGCTATATTTTCACTGTGAAAGCGATTGAGCCTCTGATCTTTCAGTTACAGTCTCTCTAGCCCTGTCTTGCAATGCATGTGCATCATAGTTAGTGTGAAATCAGAAAAGATAATTTCATTCATATTCAAGTTGTTCTTTGATAGTATATGTCCCTGTGTTGCTGTGTCCATCCTTCCAGTCAGTCATAAGCATTATTGTCCCTCCTATTAGAAATAGACCAGAAACCTCTGACATTAGATGAAAAATTTAAAATCTAAAAATGATAGATATAAACAACAAACTATGTATATTTTAGTCCTATACCAGAAAGAATATAGTGGTATATTACTTAGAATAAAAACATTTGCTACTCTTACACATAAAAACAAATACAAAAAAGTGCAATAGGGTACTGCAGGGATGACATATTTTTGTAGGCTTACCCAGAAATCCCTGCACTTCCTGGTTCCTTCGTCAGTAATGGGATTTGGGGAATTTCAGTTAAATGTCCGAAATACAGGTTTGTGCTTAACAAAAGTTTATTAAACAGCAAACGTGGTGTTCAGCAAGATAATCTTCACAAATGAGGACCACTTTTATGACTTTTGAAGGATAAATGTGAATTGTGATTTTCAGAAAATGCTGTTTCCTGCGGTACGGTTAGTGACAAATCATGATTTCTATAAGACAGTGTGTGTTTCCCTCTGTTGCGGTTTATTCTCAGTACACTTCAAACTGCATGGTTGTCATCCTTCAGACCTACTGTAAGTTTGTTAGATTTAATTCAAGCTGTTCTCCAAAACATTAGCCAGAATATAGAAGACCCTCTGACATATTATTAATATAGATCAAACAGGGTTTGTTGCTGGAATTGATGTAATAATGTTAGAAGGATGCGTAAGAAGAACAATTTGAAGGGTATGGTGGTCTTGTAACTAAAAAACAACAGTGCTCCCTTGTTATCTTTGCCTGTGACTATAACCACTGTCAAACAGGATAAGCTCAACATGGGAAATGGGAGAAATAACTATCGTATATACATAAACTATACACAAACACATTGATTTCCCTCCAGGTATTTGGGATAATTGGGTTTCTGTATATGAAATTACTATATTGAAAACCTTGCAATTTGGCAATTTTGATTCAACATAATTATGTTGAATCAAAATAGCACACTTTTTTTAAAGCAGCTACGAGCAACTTTTTCGATTGTTATTAAACAGTATAATTACAATATTGATGCATCACACCTTACCTATAATAGTAGCTGAGACCAAAGCCGTGTGAATCGGAGATTGCTCCCTTAGATGATTATTAAGTCTCTGTCTGTCTAAACTCGCGTCAACAGGGGGCTCTCTCTCTCTCTCCTTACCGCCGGACCGGATAAACGCGGAAGTGAAACCCGGAAGTGAAACGCAGCTGCCTGCCTTCACCCGTTCGCGCTGCCTAGCAACATAGCATACTCTCGCGAACATCTCTCGTTATATTCTAACAGGTTTTTGGAAGTTATTTTGTGGTTATGGCCGAAGTGGCTGCTGCAAACCGTTTCATTTCACTTCACTTCCCTGGCCACAGACAGACTAACACTGGCCGATTCACTCGGGCTTCAAGCGAGACTACTCTGCGTTGGTCTCGTCTACTATTAGAGGTAAGATGTGATGCATTGATATTAAATTTATACTGTTTAATAACAATCGAAAAAGTTGCTCGTAGCTGCTTTAAGATATCTACAAATTAGAAATTGTTTTATCCTGGAAATTCACCAATTGAGCTATTACTTTATAAAATGTACAGTATATTACTATACTGCTATGAGGCACTTTGTAAGACTTAAAATAAAATATACATGGGCTGATGAGGTATAATTGGGGTTGAGATAGATGGGTAGAGGTGTGGGATCATGCAAACAACTTATCCCTACGTAAGAGAGTAAAGGAGTTAGACTTGGTGGTTCGTCTCGTACTTTTCTTTTCTGTTTTTCCCTCTCGCCCCTGGGGTTTTAATGCTGTGGCTGATCAGTGTGCATATATATTATTATTGTAATTCAAGTACAGTATATCAGATTTGTTTTTCAGAGGAATATCTCTCATTATGTAATCTTTCGCTGCAGCTATGTGTCTAACTAACTTCTGTGACATTTTCATGCAATTGGTGATTTGATATTCAGATTCTGTTTGATCAATTGTGTTCCTCGGCCCCAATGGGAACCACTGATATACAGTAGAGTCTGACGGATATGACACACAAGAGGCCTGAAAGAAACATTGTTGGACATTCAGTAAGTGGTTAATCTAGGCTAGGGAGAAGAGCATTTTTTCTAACTTGAAGTCATCATGAGATTTCCTTTACTTGTACCCTCACATGACATTTGAATTTGTGTGAGTGGACTTGTACAGGTAGTTTTATTTGACTGATGCAACTAACTAGGCTGCTCCAGGTGTAAGTTTTGCTGGAAACACACTCGGATATCATTCAAATTGTGACATTATGATTCTTGTATATTGAGATGTCTCTCTTTGAGTCTGTCTTGGTTGTTGTGAGTCCTTCGATGGAGTCATACCACACAAACAAATGAAGAATTGTTATTTTAGCTAAGGGGAGCTCAGCTGAAAAGGACACGGCCTCCCCTGAAACCTTACTATGAGACATTTAGGGGGAGCTTCAAAATATTCTCCATTCATGTGTCACACAGGTTGTAGATTTTGATTTTCTGTACATTAAGGTTCTTCAAAAAAATATGAATACAAATATGTCAATGCTGTGCGTTTATTTGGTCAAACTCATCACATTCCAATTTCCGAACTTAGTCTCCAATAATATATATATATATTGTATATTAACGGCTTAACCTGCACAGTAACATGTTAACCTCTTAGCCTGCACAGTAACATGTTAACCTCTTAACCTGCACAGTAACATGTTGTGCACAGTAACATGAAAGAAATACACTCAATTTGTCAACTCCTGTATACTGTACGTGTGTGTGTGTGTGTGTGTGTGCGTGTGTGTGCGTGCGTGCACATGCAATCAGGGCCCGAGCGTTGACCATGGATAGCTCCCTGACTCCATCCCCATCCTCCCTCCCCACCTCCCTGCCTCCATCCTGGGGGAAACAACCTTCAGGTGCCGTGGAAGGGGTCCTAAAAAAAAAAAAAAATGGGTCGGGCTCATGTCAGGCTCCACAGAACTATGACACAAATCTAAGACCAATCAGAATAAAATAAAAAATGTTTCCAAGAAGATTAAGTCTCATGATTGTCATTGGATGGCTGTGGGCAAGTGGTGACCAGGGGCGTGGGAAGTGGGGGTGCTTATGGTGTTGCAGCACCAATTAAAATTAAATTAAAATGTGTTTTATGTTTTAAACTGCGATATTTAGGGTTTAGTTCAAGACTATGAGCAAAGCAAAGAGGGTGGAGATGTTATTTTTGATGTTCGGTTTATAATAATGTAAAGAGGGCAGCGGGATGTTTTATTATTTTATTGGTGTGACTTTTACTTTGGTACCCAGTAATGTGCGCTCTCTCTCCTTCACTTCCGGTCTGCCGGTGAGCTGCGGACAATTGCCACAGCTGTGGCAAATTGGGACAATCAAGTCAGCGTCTTCCCTACTAAAGGATTGCCAGCAGTGACAGTCTTCAGTGTTCCAGAGTGAGTAAGGCGGAGGCTATGCGTCTGTTCCTGGTGATATTGTAACTTTGACTTTGAGAACAAACCTTTCCTTTATTGTGAGCTTATGGTGCAGTGCATCGAGTTAACCCTTCCATAGCAGAGATATTCTTCCTGGCTTCAAACGACCCAAATCTGGCTTCAAACGGCCCAAATCTGGCTTCAAACTACCCAAATTGGGCTTCAAATTACCCAAATTGGGCTTCAAACGGCCCAAATCTGGTCTCAAACGGCCGAAATTGGGCTTCAAACGGCCGAAATTGGGCTTCAAATGACCCAAATTGGGCTTCAAACTGCCCAAATCTGGCTTCAAACGGGCCAAATCTGGCTTCAAACAACCCAAATTGGGCTTCAAACAACCCAAATTGGGCTTCAAACGGCCCAAATCTGGCTTCAAACAACCCAAATTGGGCTTCAAACGGCCCAAATCTGCCTTCAAACGGCCCAAATTGGGCATCAAACGGCCCAAATCTGGGTTCAAACGGCCCAAATTGGGCTTCAAATGTCCCAAATCTGCCTTCAAAAGGCCCAAATTGGGCTTCAAACGTCCCAAATCTGCCTTCAAAAGGCCCAGATCTAGCTTCAAACGGCCCAAATTGGGCTTCAAACGGCTCAAATTAGGCTTCAAATGGCCCAAATCTGGCTTCAAACGGCCCAAATTGCGCTTCAAACGGCCCAAACCTAGCTTCAAACGACCCAAATTGGGCTTCAAACGGCCCAAATCGGGCTTCAAACGACCCAAATTGGGCTTTAAACGACCCAAATTGGGCTTCAAACGGCCCAAATCTGGGTTCAAACGGCCCAAATTGGGCTTCAAACAGCCCAAATCTGGTTTCAAACGGCCCAAATTAGGCTTCAAACAGCCCAAATCTGGTTAAACGGCCCAAATTGGGCTTCAAATTATCCAAATTGGGCTTCAAACGGCCCAAATCTGGTTTCAAACGGCCCAAATCTGGTTTCAAACTGCCCAAATCTGGCTTCAAACGGCCCAAATCTGGCTTCAAACGACCCAAATTGGGCTTCAAACAACCCAAATTGGGCTTCAAATGGCCCAAATCTGCCTTCAAATGGCCCAAATCTGGCTTCAAACGACACAAATTGGGCTTCAAACGGCCCAAATTGGGCTTCAAATGACCCAAATTGGGCTCATTCAAAGGGCCCAAATTTTTCAGTTAAGTTCAGAGGATAAGATCTTCTTTTCATTTCTTTGAAGCATGGTGTTATGACAGTTTCCCATTTCTTTACACAGTTCTTTGCGTGTTTATTAAACTCTGCAAGGTCTTCTGAGCTGCAAGGGTTGGGTAGCAGAGGGCGGACAAGGCAATGCTCCATAGTGTGGTCTGCTTCTCCACATTCACAGGTTTGGGCCAGTCATGTAGCCCCATCTGGCCAGAGCAGCTTTAGATCCTCTCGTTCTTGTTCTTAGGCGGTTGAGTGTCTTCCACTGAGACCAAGGTGCTTCTGAGCCAGGAGGGAGGTTTTCAGTGGGGGGGATTCCCATGTCAGTTGGAGGGGGGTTATTCTCTAGCTTTTCTGTCCAGAGCTGGAAGAGATCAAAACCCATGAAAGACCCACCTGCTTACCAATCAGCTCTCTGGAAACAGCGAGTCACCATTCATATGGTCCCCATATGAAAAATACATTGCATTCAAATAAAAAAGACAATAAAAGGCTCCTGTTGAATTAATCAAGGACTAAAGCCTTGCACTTGTTGCAGACTACATTTAAAGCAGCACTAAACCCCCCAGATTTCTTGCAAAACGGCACTCCACTCGATCCGAAAACCCCGCAGGCAAGATGGCCGCCCACACTCTCTCGGTAACTTTAGACCAGGGGTGCCCAATACGTCGATCGCGATCGACCGGTCGATCGCGAAGGTAGTGTGGTAGATCGCATGGCATTGAGGGGAAAAAATATATATATATATATATATATATATATATATATATATATATAATAAAATAAAATATAATGGAAGTACATCCAGTTGTTTATTTTAATTATGGATCATAATACAATGCAATTGTATTGTAAAGTGAGAAAAAATAAATCATGTATTGGGGCAAAAAGTGATGCATCGATTTAAGATGCATCGATAATCGTAATCGAATCATAGCCCTCTGAATCGTAATCGAATCGAATCATGTGGCCAGTGAAGATTCACAGCCCTAATGTCAAGTGGTTGTGGGACAACGAGAAAGTGTTGTGAGGTTAGTTACTGCAGGCTGGAAACGATGTGTGTGCGTTTGCGATGTTGAAACTGGACTGGTAGATATCGGGAGGCTGGCTACTTGAAAAGTAGATCTTGGGTCAAAAAAGTTTGGGCACCCCTGCTTTAGACAGTCATTCGGGAACAGACTAATAATATCCAATGCAGATTTTTATTCTGACATACAGTAGTAAAACTTCACAATTTGCGGTTTCAATGAATGAGGAAATAAAAAAAACGATTAAAACGATTTCAGACGGACAAGCCCGTCTTTTATTGTCACACGGTTACACATCAACACATGCACGGAGGGCCACAAACACACACATGCTGACGGTGGCCGGTGAAATTTGTCCTCTGCATTTAACCCATCCTGGCTTTGTCCTTTCCTCCGGGGGGCAGGCCAGGAGCAGTGGTCGCTTTCTCGTACAGCGCCCGGGGACCGACTTCGGATGTTGTCGGCACTGGTCGGATGACGATGACGATCTGATCTTCTGCATGTTTTTAATGGGGGGGGGGGGGGGGGTTATATACGGAGGAACCCCCCTGGGGGAGCACGGGGAGAACATGAAAACTCCACACAGACAGCTCCACACAGACACAAATAGGCGTGTCTGACGCTGTAGAAGTTGGAGCAGTCCATATTGCATTGTAATTGGCAGTTGTTAAAAACCACGCCTCTTTTGCGGGCACGAGCTCCGTGCCCGTGAGAAATCTGAGCTGAAAGCAGCCAGGATTCTTGGTATTGTCGTAGTTGTGTTTGTAATATGTCTGTCTCCATTTTTCATTGCCTCTCTCATCAGGCATGGCATGGCCATTCAGACGTTTGTGGCCTATCTGTTCAATCTTAACTCCTGCCTAAACCCTATAATCTATGCCTTTTGCTATCCCTGGTTTAGAAAATCTATTACATTGATTGTTACACTTCAAATACTGCAGCCTGACTCCTGTGAGGCCAACATACTATAGAGAGAGGCTGTACAGTGACTGGAATCAGATCTTATCTATACAGGGAGAAACCAACTGCCCCAGTGCAGGTGACTTTCGAATGCTGCTTTTGCTGTGATTTCTCTCCAGTCAAGTTGCTTTTCGAATGTTGCTTTTGCTGGGATTTTCTTTTCAGTACAGCAGACTTTCGATTGCTACTTTCGCTGTGAAAGCGACTGAGCCTCTGATCTTTCCGTTACAGTCTCTCTAACCCTGTCTTGCAATGTATGTGCATAATATTTGGTGTGAAGTCAAAAATATTTAAAGGTCCCAATTCGTGCAGCTGTAACCTCTTAAAAACGTGTGTCTCTGGTCCATAAAACATGATTCTGGATTAATTTGTCGAAAATATAGCAACCCCGTTCATTCTGACAGAGTTCTCACTTCCTCATCTCGTCGCTTCGCAGGAATGGTCTGTTTCTATAATATATTCAGAACTAACAGTTCCCATTGATTAGCGTCCGTGGACCAGCACGCTAGGTTGTGTCCACAACTAACGTTAGCAACGAGCTATCGCTAACTTAACACGTTCACTGCCGTGGACGAGATATCTCGTCAAGCAGAAACCAACGGTTGACTGCCGTGGACGAGATATCTCGTCCAAATTTTTTTTTTTTTTTTTTTTTTTTTACGGTGGGACGTCGATCAACCCCTTTTACATCTCCTATTAAAATATGGGAGGTATTGAATGTGTATAATCTATTTTACCGACCCACTAAGTGGCGACAGTGCTCTCCAGACGAGAGAAAGCCAAGAAAAAACAGCCGCGTGAGGAAGCCATTCTCATGAAAATGGATTGGCGAAAACGCTTTCGCTTTCGCGCAGGGAGCTGGCGGTGGGGGATTGCAAATTTGCATAATAGATTACGGGTGAAACACACTTTGAAACACGCAGCATAAATAAGACCAGAATCGCAAAAGCTTCATCAAAGCTCTCAACCGAAACCCCAAGAAACGAGCGAGCCCATCCAGACTCGCCCGACGAGGGGCAGCCAGGCAGCACAGACAGCAACTCGCTTGTCACACACCCGCTGCAGCCACGGAGGGAAGAGGAGAACACACACGGAGGGAGGAGTTTGAAGGAGAGGGGGGTTTCCTGCTGTTATGGAGGAAATTACTGTTCAAAACTATTGTTTAGATGTCTGACGTCTTACTGATGCCAAAAATAAATGGTTAAAGTGACTGTTCTATCGAATTTCACAAAAAGCCATTTATCTCAGCTTAAATTTTCAGACGCTGAAACCATGCTGTATTCAACTGCTAATGCATACATAACTACTAACTCTACAAACTAACTCTTTTAGACAGAGAAAGCACACATTCTATTAGTTCTTTTGAGATATTTTGTGTTCACAAAATACTAGCAGAAAATAATCCTCGGCTCTTAAGATGAGCCAGAATCCTCAAAAAAAAACCTTGGCAGAAGCTACCTACAGTAAAAAAGAAAAACTGGTGGCAGTGAATGTGTTAATGGTTGCTACGCTAAACAGGACATCTCAAAATGCCTAGACTTACCGAATGCACCTCCGCAGTTGGCGTCGCTCCAGCTAGAAGTGTTAATTTTGTGGCTAAACCTTGATTGTACTGCCCCAGATTGTTGAAACATTGTGAGCTGAAATGGTTAGCACAGGCCATGATGAATCTCGCGCAGGGAACAGCTTGCAATGGTACACAATAGAGAAAATGGCGCAGGTAGGTTGTGTGAGAGAGACCGCGCTCGGTATGCTTAAGGAGCCGCGTGACGTAACATGAAACCGGAGAACAGAGTGTAAGGGGGCGTGGCTTGAAGGAGACCGCAGGGATAGGGCTGGATAGGGCCAAATTCAACTCTGACAGTTCTGAGGTTGTGAGCATTCATTACAGGGAGGGATGACGGCAGCATACAGTATATGCATTTAGAAGTAAAAACAGCTTTTGCATGGAATGGGACCTTTAATTCTTATTGGAGTTGTTCTTTGATAGTATATTTCCCTCTGTGTGGCTGTGTCCATCTGATCCAGTCACAGTCATAATAAGCATTATTGTCCCTTGGATTAGAATTAGACCAGAAACCTCCAACGTTAGATGAGAAATGTAATGATCTAAAAATGATAGATGAAAGATAAACAACAAAAATGTAGCCTATATATTTTAGATCTATATCAGAAAGAATATTGGTATTATAATACATACTCCTGTTGTGAAAGAATAGTATGTAATTCAAATGCCCTGTACAGTGTATCTTTGACACAGATTAATTACAATAGAAACATTTGCTATTCGGGTTCAAGGTCTTGCTCAAGGAAACTTTTTACTGTACTGTTGCGTGTGTGTGTTTGTGGCTGCTGGTGGGCACTGCTGGCGCCGTCTGTGGCTGCCGCTCCTCTGTCAGTCAGTCCGTTTTCTTTTGCTTTTCACCTATTTTCTTCTGTTTCCCCGTCGACTTTTGTTTGTTTTATCTTTATCTGTCTTCCCCTGTTCATCGTGTCTGTCTGTCTTTCGCTACTTCACTCTCCCTGCCCTCTGCTAGCCGGCTAACGGTAGCCAACAACAACACCTGTTAGCCGCCGGCTAGCGCTACACCTGGCCTGCTTGGAGCTGCCCTGCTCGCTCTGTCCCGCTAACATTTTCTGGATTATTCACACTCGGACTTCTACTTCATTTTTTATTTTTACTGGGCCTCTGGACTTCATCTCCCCCTGGCTGCACTCATCCAATTCCCCTCGGTACCGTGAGTGGCTCACCCACCCCCCGTGCTTACTCCCACTGCTGCTAATGTTACATCCCGCTCACGCACTATCCATCTATCCCTATGGCTCCCCTACTAAACCCTCTCTCCTATCTACTAACATTACTAACCCTTTCTATCCCCGCTAACCCCACCTTTCTGCTGCATGGTACACCCTGGTCTCCCTACCTCCCCCCCGTCCACCTCCACTACTCTTCCCATCAACTTTTACTTCTTAACAATAACTACCGGTTACCCCCCACTGCCCTCATCACTGCTCGCACTGCTGGCATCCTCCGCTGTCGCCGATACCTCCACCGTGGCCCCAAACACTCCAGCCATTCACATTCCTCCACTATCTCCTTCATCCAAACCATAAGCTCCCACCACCCCCCCTCCACTACACCCCCCCCCCCCCCCCCCCGCTCTGTCAACCTGGCTAACCTCCGTCCTCTCCACCGCGCCCCCACTACTCCACCTTCGCCCTCCTCAACACCTGGTCACTTAATAACAAAGCCCCCCTCCTGCATGAACTAATTCTTGACAATTCACTCGACTTTCTCCTCCTCACCGAAACCTGGCAACAACCCAATGATTTCTTCTCCCTCAACCAAGCATCTCCCCCTGGATTCAGTTACATCTCCAAACCCCGCCCCTCCCGCCATGGAGGCAGCCTGGCTGTCATTTTCAAACAACACTACCGGTTAACAGAACTCACCCTCCCCTCAGTTTCATCTTTCGAACTCCTGGCTTTCAAAACCTGCTGCTCCATCACTGTTCTACTCATTTACCGTCCACCCAAACCCCACCCATCATTCCTGTCCGACCTCACCGAAGTCCTCACAATAGCCTCATCTCTCTCCTCCCGTCTACTCCTCCTCGGCGATTTCAACATCCACATTGATTCACCCACCTGTAAACCTGCATCTGACCTCACCTCTCTCCTGGACAACTTCAACTTCACCCAACACGTCACCTTCCCCACCCACGTCAAAGGCCATATCCTCGACCTTGTCTGCTCTGCCAATCTACCGGTTCTCAACATCCACCCTACTCTAACATTCCGGAACACCAAAGCACTTGACCCTCTGCAACTCTCCGACCTACTCACCACAGCTCTCACCCTGCACCCAGCCTCCTCCTCACCTGATGATCTCACCAATTTCCTCAATGACACACTGTCTGCCTCCCTCGACTCCCTTGCCCTCCGCAAAACCAAAACCATCTCCTTCAACTCCTCTGCCCCCTGGTTCACACCCCACCTCCGCACCATGAAGCAAACTGGCTGCCAACTGGAACGACTCTACAAGAAAACCCCACTCACCGTCCATCTTCAAGCACTCAAAATCCACCTCTCCACCTATAAAGAAGCCCTCACTGCCGCCAAGTCTGCCTACTACTCCTCCATCATCAACGACCCCAGCCACAACTCAAAAACACTCTTCTCCACCGTCAACAACCTCCTCAAACCCTGCACTGACGTGTGCGTGCGTGCGTGCACACGCAATCAGGGCCCGAGCGTTGACCATGGAGAGCTCCCTGACTCCATCCCCGGCCTCCCTCCCCACCTCCGCGCCTCCATCCTGGGGGAAACAACCTTCAGGTGCCGTGGAAGCTCTTCCCACAGCTGGGCGCGACGGCTTGGCCTTGACTTTCACCCACAGTCAGTGGTTCGTCTCGTACTTTTCTTTTGTGTTTTTCCCTCGTGCCCCTGGGGTTTTAATGCTGTGGCTGATCAGTGTGCATATATATTATAATTTGTTTTTCAGAGGAATATCTCTCATTATGTAATCGTTCACTGGAGCTATGTGTCTAACTAACTTCTGTGACATTTTCATGCAATTGGTGATTTGATATTCAGATTCTGTTTGATCAATTGTGTTCCTCGGCACCAATGGGAACCACTGATATAGAGTCTGATGGATATGACACACAAGAGGCCTGAAAGAAACATCGTTGGACATTCAGTAAGTGGTTACTCTAGGTTAGGGAGAAGAGCATTTTTTCTAACTTGTAGTCATCATGAGATTATCCATACTTGTTCATCACATGATCTTTGAATTTGTTCATGGATTTGTGTGGATAATTTTATTTGACAGATGCAGCTAACCAGGGTGCTACACAGGCAGGGCCGAATCTACCATATGGGCAACCTGGGCAGGTGCCCAGGAGCCCTCAGTATGAAGGGGCCCTAAAAAAATAAAAAATTGGGTCGGGCTCATGTCAGGCTCCACAGAACTATGACACAAATCTAAGACCGGTAAAAAGAGGGAGATTATACGCACATCGCGGAAAAGATGCAATTAAGGCTGGAGCAAAAAACGCTGCATAAATGAAAGAAGGTAGAGCCTGCACACTTGCTCACAATGCTAAAAGTTTAATTCAAAGAAACAAACGTTTTCGATCCACACTGGATCTTCGTCAGGTCAGCAATCTAAGACCAATCAGAATAAAATAAAAAATGTTTCCAAGAAGATTAAGTCTCCTGATTGTCATTGGATGGCTGTGGGCAAGTGGTGACCAGGGGTGTAGGAAGTGGGGGTGCTTATGGTGCTGCAGCACCAATTCAATTCAAATTAAATTAAAATGTGTTTTATATGTTTTAAACTGTGATATTTAGGGTTTAGTTCAAGACTATGAGCAAAGCAAAGAGGGTGGAGATGTTATTTTTGATGTTCGGTTTATAATAATGTAAAGAGGGCAGCGGGATGTTTTATTATTTTATTGGTGTGACTTTTACTTTGGTACCCAGTAATGTGCGCTCTCTCTCCTTCACTTCCGGTCTGCCGGTGAGCTGCGGACAATTGCCACAGCTGTGGCAAATTGGGACAATCAAGTCAGCGTCTTCCCTACTAAAGGATTGCCAGCAGTGACAGTCTTCAGTGTTCCGGAGTGAGTAAGGCGGAGGCTGTGCGTCTGTTCCTGGTGGTATTGTAACTTTGACTTTGAGAACAAACCTTTCCTTTATTGTGAGCTCAAGTTAACCCTTCCATAGCAGAGATATTCTTCCTGGCTTCAAACGACCCAAATCTGGCTTCAAACGGCCCAAATTGGGCTTCAAACGGCCCAAATCTGGCTTCAAACTACCCAAATTGGGCTTCAAATGACCCAAAGTGGGCTTCAAACAACCCAAATTGGGCTTCAAACGGCCGAAATTGGGCTTCAAACAACCCAAATTGGGCTTCAAATGGCCCAAATCTGGCTTCAAAGGGCCCAAATTGCTCTTCAAACGGCCCAAATCTAGCTTCAAACGACCCAAATTGGGCTTCAAACGACCCAAATTGGGCTTCAAACGGCCCAAATCTGCCTTCAAATGGCCCAAATTGGGCATCAAACGTCCCAAATCTGGGTTCAAACCGCCCAAATTGGGCTTCAAACGTCCCAAATCTGCCTTCAAAAGGCCCAGATCTAGCTTCAAACGACCCAAATTGGGCTTCAAATGAGCCAAATTGGGCTTCAAACGCCCCATTCTGGCTTCAAACGGCCCAAATCTGGCTTCAAACGACCCAAATTGGGCTTCAAACGACCCAAATTGGGCTTCAAACGGCCTAAATCTGCCTTCAAACGGCCCAAATCTGGCTTCAAATGGCCCAAATTGGGCTTCATGCGGCCCAAAGCTGGCTTCAAACAACCCAAATTGGGCTTCAAACGGCCCAAATCTGCCTTCAAATGGCCCAAATCTGCCTTCAAACGGCCCGAATTGCGCTTCAAACGGCCCAAATGGAGCTTCAAGCTGCCCAAATTGTGCTTCAAACGACTCAAATTAGGCTTCAAATGGCCCAAATCTGGCTTCAAACCACCCAAATTGGGCTTCAAACGGCCCAAATCTGGCTTCAAACGACCCAAATTGGGCTTCAAACGACCCAAATCTGGCTTCAAACGACCCAAATTGGGCTTCAAACGGCCCAAATCTGGGTTCAAACGGCCCAAATTTGGTTTAAAACTGCCCAAATCTGGCTTCAAACGGCCCAAATCTGGCTTCAAACAACCCAAATTGGGCTTCAAACGGCCCAAATTGGACTTCGAGCGGCCCAAAGCTGACTTCAAACTGCCCAAATTGGGCTTCAAACGACCCAAATTGGGCTTCAAACAGCCCAAATCTGGCTTCAAACGGCCCAAATTGGGCTTCAAATGACCCAAATTGCGCTTCAAACGGCCCAAATCTGGTTTCAAACGGCCCAAATCTGGCTTCAAACGACCCAAATCTGGCATCAAAGGACCCAAATTGGGCTTCAAACAACCCAAATTGGGCTTCAAATTGCCCAAATCTGCCTTCAAACGGCCCAAATCTGGCTTCAAACGACCCAAATTGGGCTTCAAACGACCCAAATTGGGCTCATTCAAAGGGCCCAAATTTTTCAGTTAAGTTCAGAGGATAAGATCTAAAGAGAGTTTCCCATTTCTTTACACAGTTCTTTGCATGTTTATTAAACTCTGCAAGGTCTTCTGAGCTGCAAGGGTTGGGTACCAGAGGGCAGACAAGGCAATGCTCCATAGTGGGGTCTGCTTCTCCACATTCACAGGTGGTTGGGCCAGTCATGTAGCCCCATCTGGCCAGAGCAGCTTTAGATCCTCCCGTTCTTGTTCTTAGGCGGTTGAGTGTCTTCCACTGAGACCAAGGTGCTTCTGAGCCAGGAGGGAGGGTTTCAGTGGGGGGGATTCCCATGTCAGTTGGAGGGGGGTTATTCTCTAGCTATGCAATGCCAATCCCACGTTGTGCCTGTCACACTCCAGCGTTCAGCGACTACAACTCTGAAGAAATCTGAGCTGAAAGCAGCCAGGATTCTTGGTATTGTCGTAGTTGTGTTTGTAATATGTCTGTCTCCATTTTTCATTGCCTCTCTCATCAGGGATGGCATGGCCATTCAGACGTTTGTGGCCTATCTGTTCGATCTTAACTCCTGCCTAAACCCTATAATCTATGCCTTTTGCTATCCCTGGTTTAGAAAATCTATTACATTGATTGTTACACTTCAGATACTGCAGCCTGACTCCTGTGAGGCCAACATACTATAGAGAGAGGCTGTACAGTGACTGGAATCAGATATTATCTATACAGGGAGAAACCAACCACCCCAGTGCAGGTGACTTTCGAATGCTGCTTTTGCTGTGATTTCTTTCCAGTATCGGCAGCTTTTCGATTGTTGCTTTTGCTGTGATTTTCTCTTTAGTACAGCAGACTTTCGATTGCTACTTTCGATGTGAAAGCGACTGAGCCTCTGATCTTTCCGTTACAGTCTCTCTGACCCTGTCTTGCAATGTATGTGCATAATATTTGGTGTTAAGTCAAAAATATTTAATTCTTATTCGAGTTGTTCTTTGATAGTATATTTCCCTCTGTGTGGCTGTGTCCATCTGATCCATTCACAGTCATAATAAGCATTATTGTCCCTTGGATTAGAATTAGACCAGAAAACTCCGACGTTAGATGAAAAATGTAATGATCTAAAAATGATAGATGAAACATAAACAACAACAAAAATGTAGCCTATATATTTTAGATCTATATCAGAAAGAATATTGGTATTATAATACATACTCCTGTTGTGAAAGAATAGTATGTAATTCAAATACCCTGTACAGTGTATCTTTGACACAGATTAATTACAATAGAAACATTTGCTATTCTGGTTCAAGGTCTTGCTCAAGGAAACTTTTTACTCTACTGTTGCGTGTGTGTGTTTGTGGCTGCTGGTGGGCACTGCTGGCGCCGTCTGTGGCTGCCGCTCCTCTGTCAGTCAGTCCGTTTTCTTTTGATTTTCACCTATTTTCTTCTGTTTCCCCGTCGACTTTTGTTTGTTTTATCTTTATCTGTCTTCCCCTGTTCATCGTGTCTGTCTGTCTTTCGCTACTTCACTCTCCCTGCCCTCTGCTAGCCGGCTAACGGTAGCCAACAACAACACCTGTTAGCCGCCGGCTAGCGCTACACCTGGCCTGCTTGGAGCTGCCCTGCTCGCTCTGTCCCGCTAATGTTTTCTGGATTATTCACACTCGGACTTCTACATTTTTTATTTTTACTGGACCACTCATTTTCCCGGATTTCCCCCTTCCTCTGGACTTCATCTCCCCCTGGCTGCACTCATCCAATTCCCCTCGGTACCGTGAGTAGCTCACCCACCCCCCGTGCTTACTCCCACTGCTGCTAACGTTACATCCCACTCACGCACTATCCATCTATCCCTATGGCTCCCCTACTAAACCCTCTCTCCTATCTAGTAACATTACTAACTAGGGCTGTGGCGATTCACTTATCTCCCGATTCGATACTATCACGATTCTTGGGTGCCGATTCGATCCGATTTATATTGCGATTCTTAAGTATTGCGATTCTACGATTATTGCGATTCGATATTACGATTTATTGCGATTTTTGTTTATTTTTTTCTTTTCTTTTTTCAGTTTGTTTGTTTTTTTACACTAAATTACAACATGGGAAAAGTTGAATCATACACTAGAGACTGTATATTATATCATGAGTAGGGCTGGGCGATATAGTTAAAAACAGGGGCGGACGGGATCATAATTCAGGCCGGGCATTAGATACCAAGCAGGCCAGGCCGATATGGGCCGATGCGCGTGAAATTTGGCCTGTTTGAAGCCAGATTTGGGCCGTTTGAAGTCCAATTTTACAATGAGATGCACCCACTTTAACCCTGAAGTGTAATTATTACTTCAGACTAACTAATAAAGTAATAAAACCACTAGTAAACCAGTAGGCGGCGCCTGGCCTGCTGTTCAGTGAGTGGCCTGACTGCGGGCACCCAATTTTTTTTTTTTTTTTTTTTTGGCGATTATCGATTCTGGAATAAAAGATCGATTCAAAAAATCGTGACATTAAAACTCGCGATACTTAGGTGAATCGATTTTTTCCCCCACCCCTATTACTAACCCTTTCTATCCCCGCTAACCCCACCTTTCTGCTGCATGGTACACCCTGGTCTCCCTACCTCCCCCCAGTCCACCTCCACTACTCCTCCCATCAACTTTTACTTCTTAACAATAACTACCGGTTACCCCCCACTGCCCTCATCACTGCTCACACTGCTGGCATCATCCGCTGTCGCCGATACCTCCACCATGGCCCCAAACACTCCAGCCATTCACATTCCTCCACTATCTCCTTCATCCAAACCATAAGCTCCCACCACCCCCCCTCCACTACACCCCCCGCTCTGTCAACCTGGCTAACCTGCGTCCTCTCGACCGTGCCCCCACTACTCCACCTTCGCCCTCCTCAACACCCGGTCACTTAATAACAAAGCCCCCCTCCTGCATGAACTAATTCTTGACAATTCACTCGACTTTCTCCTCCTCACCGAAACCTGGCAACAACCCAATGATTTCTTCTCCCTCAACCAAGCATCTCCCCCTGGATTCAATTACATCTCCAAACCCCGCCCCTCCCGCCATGGAGGCGGCCTGGCTGTCATTTTCAAACAACACTACCGGTTAACAGAACTCACCCTCCTCTCAGTTTCAACTTTCGAACTCCTGGCTTTCAAAACCTGCTGCTCCATCACTGTTCTACTCCCCACGCCCCCTTAACCTCAGACAAATAACATTCCGGAACACCAAAGCACTTGACCCTCTGCAACTCTCCGACCTACTCACCACAGCTCTCACCCTGCACCCAGCCTCCTCCTCACCTGATGATCTCACCAATTTCCTCAACGACACACTGTTTGCCTCCCTCGACTCCCTTGCCCCCCGCAAAACCAAAACCATCTCCTTCAACTCCTCTGCCCCCTGGTTCACACCCCACCTCCGCACCATGAAGCAAACTGGCCGCCAACTGGAACGACTCTACAAGAAAAAAAGGAAGAAAAAAAACACGATTTCAGACGTTTCCATCTTTATTGTCACACGGTTACACATCAACACATGCACGGAGGGCCACAAACACACACATGCTGACGGTGGCCGGTGAAATTTGTCCTCTGCATTTAACCGATCCTGGCTTTGTCCTTTCCTCCGGGGGGCAGGCCAGGAGCAGTGGTCGCTTTCTCGTACAGCGCCCGGGGACCGACTTCGGATGTTGTCGTCACTGGTCGGATGACGATGACGATCTGATCTTCTGCATGTTTTTAATGGGGGGGGGGGGGAACCCCCCTGGGGGAGCACGGGGAGAACATGCAAACTCCACACAGACAGAAAGGCCCTTACGACGAGATACCCCACCTGGGCAGTAGGCACTGAAGATATGGGGGGAACACAACCACAGCGCCCGCAGTGTCCCAGGCGAGAATCGAACTCAGGACCTTCTGACTGCGAGGCGACAGCTCTACCACTGAGCCACCGTGCCCCGACCCCACTCACCGTCCATCTTCCAGCACTCAAAATCCACCTCTCCACCTATAAAGAAGCCCTCACTGCCGCCAAGTCTGCCTACTACTCCTCCATCATCAACGACCCCAGCCACAACTCAAAAACACTCTTCTCCACCGTCAACAACCTCCTTAAACCCCGCACCGACGCCCTCCCTACCTTCACACCCGACCTATGCAACTCTTTCCTACAGTTTTTTGCAGACAAAATCACCACCATCCATCAGTCACTATCCCCTGTGTCTGACCCAGCAGCCCCTACTCCAGCCCCTCTCCTCTCCATCCCTCTTGACTTGCCTACCCCTCCCCCACACCGCCGCCTCTCCTGCTTCACTCCAGTTACCCCCTCAACCATCTCCAAACTCAACAGCTCATCGAAACCCACAACCTGCTCCCTCGACCCCCTCCCCACCGCCTGCTGAAATCATGCCTCCCGGTCCTCTGCCCCTACCTCACCAATCTCTTCAACTCCTCCCTGTCCCATGGCATTGTCCCCTCAACCACTACCGGCCCATCGCAAACCTCCCCTTCCTCTCCAAAACCCTGGAACGCCTTGTCGCCACACAACTCCAAACTCACCTGCACTCCAATAACCTCTTTGAACCCCGCCAATCCGGTTTCCGCCCACTCCACTCCACAGAAACTGCACTCCTCAAAGTTGTCAACGACCTCCTCACCTCTGCCGACACTGGATCCCTCACCTTCCTCATCCTCCTCGACCTGAGTGCAGCCTTCGATACCGTGAACCACGCCATCCTGCTGTCCAGACTTGAGGCTCTCTGTATCGAAGGCACCGCACTCAGGTGGCTCCACTCCTACCTCTCCAACCGCTCCCACTTCATCTCCCTCCACAACCACTCCTCCGCCCCCTCCACAGTCTCACACAGTGTCCCCCAAGGCTCCGTACTCGGCCCACTCCTCTTCCTCATCTACATCCTCCCCCTTGGTAAGATCCTCCGCCACTTCAACCTCAACTTCCACTGCTACGCCGACGACACCCAGATCTACTTCAGCACTAAATCCCCTCAGAAGCCACCCCTCTCCCATATCAATTCCTGCCTGTCTGCAATAAAAGTCTGGATGCAACACAACTTCCTTCAACTAAACAGCAATAAAACTGAACTCCTCCTCATCGGCTCCAAATCCACCCTCAGCAAACTCAACAACCCCTCACTCACCATCGACTGCACCACCGTTTCCCCATCTCCTCAGGCACGCAACCTCGGTGTAATTTTTGACCCCACCCTCTCCCTTGAGCCCCACATCCGCCATATTGTCAAAACCTCCTTCTACCATCTCCGCAACATCGCCAAGATCCGGTCCTCCCTCTCACACCCTGCTGCTGAAACACTCATTCACGCCTTCATCTCCTCCTGTCTGGACTACTGCAGCTCACTCCTCTACGCCACCAACTCCACCCTCATCAATAAACTCCAACTGGTCCAAAACGCAGCCACCCGTCTCCTCACCCACACCAAATCCTGGCACCACATCACCCCAGTCCTTCAACAACTCCACTGGCTTCCCATCTCCTCCCGGATCACCTACAAAATCCTCGTCATCACTCACAAAGCTCTCCACCAACTGGCCCCCCATATCTCACCAACCTCCTCTCCCCCTACCAACCCTCCCGTTCCCTCCGATCCACCTCTGCCGGCCTTCTCTCCACCCCCAAATCCAACCTCCGCAGTTTCGGCGACAGAGCTTTCTCTAGGGCAGCTCCCAAGCTCTGGAACTCTCTCCCCCCGGACATTAGAGAATCAGACTCCCTCACTGTCTTCCAATCCCGCCTCAAAACCCATCTCTTCTCCTCTGCCTTCTCCTAGCTCCCCCTGCCTATCCCTGTGTGCCTGTGTCGTGTTTGTCCATTGTCTGTTGCTCTTACGTCGTCCCCGCCCCTTTAGTGTTTCTTTGTTTGTAAAGCGTCTTTGAGTCCTAGAAAAGCGCTATATAAAACCCATGTTTATTATTATTATTTGTACAGTGCATGTGGCTTTGATTGCTATATTTTCACTGTGAAAGCGATTGAGCCTCTGATCTTTCAGTTACAGTCTCTCTAGCCCTGTCTTGCAATGCATGTGCATCATAGTTAGTGTGAAATCAGAAAAGATAATTTCATTCATATTCAAGTTGTTCTTTGATAGTATATGTCCCTGTGTTGCTGTGTCCATCCTTCCAGTCAGTCATAAGCATTATTGTCCCTCCTATTAGAAATAGACCAGAAACCTCTGACATTAGATGAAAAATTTTAAATCTAAAAATGATAGATACAAACAACAAACTATGTATATTTTAGACCTATACCAGAAAGAATATAGTGGTATATTACTTAGAATAAAAACATTTGCTACTCTTACACATAAAAACAAATACAAAAAAGTGCAATAGGGTACCGCAGGGATGACATATTTTTGTAGGCTTACCCAGAAATCCCTGCACTTCCTGGTTCCTTCGTCAGTAATGGGATTTGGGGAATTTCAGTTAAATGTTAAGGTTTGTGCTTAACACAAGTTTAAAGAAACAGCGAACTTTGTGTTCAGCAAGATAATTTCCACAAATGAGGACCACTTTTATGACTTTTGAAGGATAAATGTGAATTGTGATTTTCAGAAAATGCTTTTTCCTGCGGTACGGTTAGTGACAAATCATGATTTCTATAAGACAGTGTGTGTTTCGCTCTGTTGCTGTTTATTCTCAGTACACTTCAAACTGCATGGTTGTCATCCTTCAGACCTACTGTAAGTTTGTTAGATTTAATTCAAGCTGTTCTCCAAAACATTAGCCAGAATATAGAAGACCCTCTGACATATTATTAATATAGATCAAACAGGGTTTGTTGCTGGAATTGATGTAATAATGTTAGAAGAATGCTTAAGAAGAACAATTTGAAGGGTATGGTGGTCTAACTAAAAAACAACAGTGCTCCCTTGTTATGTTTGCCTGTGACTATAACCACTGTCAAACAGGATAAGCTCAACATGGGAAATGGGAGAAATAACTATCGTATATACATAAACTATACAAAAACACACTGATTTCTCTCCAGGTATTTGGGATAATTGGGTTTCTGTATGTGAAATTACTATATTGAAAACCTTGCAATTTGGCAATTTTGATTCAACATAATTATGTTGAATGAGGCACTTTGTAAGACTATTAAAATAAAAGATACATGGGCTGATGATTTTGGGGTTGAGATAGATGGGTAGAGGTGTGGGATCATGCAAACAACATATCCCTACGTAAGAGAGTAAAGGAGTTACAGTTTAGGATGCTGTACCCCTGCAGTCAGATATCAATCACCTCAACTCAATGACTCAGAGGTGGGCCCTCAGGGCCAGCAAGGCCTTCTCTGCTGGCTTGGAGATGGCCAGAATCAGAAGATTATATATTTTTTTATAATTAGGGCCAGAGCACCGAAGGCCCTATTGTACAGTAATGCAATAGCCATTTCCCACATGCATAAAATAAATAATGTTTCACCACTTCACACTGACGCATGTGCAAAGTTTCTTAACTTTTCGAGCACCTTTAGCCCCTCAAAAATGTTATTCATTTGGAGGAAAATAATAATCCCTTGCGTTACAATTTGCACAGCCTACGTTGCTTGGGCCCTAATTATATAAAAATAATTTTCTGATTACCTAATTAAAAAATACGGCTCCGTTAGGTCACCGCAGGGGTGCTCTTTACACTTCCTGAATCTTTCAGGAAGTGTAAAGATTTGCACATAAAATGGCAAAGCTGTGGCCAAACACAATAAATTGTGCTCACACACATTTTGCATTCTTATAGGATAACTAATTGTTATTCAAATACAGTATTGTAACGAATCAGGTATTCGTCCAAGGAACCGGAGACTTGAAGTGGGTACAAGGCTTTTATTCTTGGCTTCACAATAGCTCCTAGCAGCTAGCTTCGCTGCTAGCTCTACACACAACCACTCTAGCTCCCTCTCCTAGCTAGACTGACTTCCGCCACGCGGCCGCTGGTCCCATACACACCCTCCCCCCTAGGAACACACCCACACATATCAGTTCCTAGCTAAACACGGAAACACCCCAATACACGTCAAACCCAGGATCGCTACACTATCTCCTCTTGACATAGCCAGCTCCCACGCTGGCACCCACAACCCACACATATCCCCCTGTACCAAAACACACCACATTACATTTTCCCCCCGTCACCACATCAATTCTATTTCCCAACAAATTCCCACAACATTTAAATTCCCCACAATTAGTCCCTTCTTTTTCCAACACCCCCCTCATAATGTCCAGTTTGCATTCGGCACTCCATAATGGCTAGTTTGCATTAGGCACTCCATAATGGCTAGTTTGCATTAGGGCCTCCATAATGTCCAGCTTACATTAGGCACTCCTTAATGTCTGGTTTGCATTATTTCCTTCTTTTTCACACATTCTTTTAAATTCAACCCACATTTCCCATTCAACAATAACCCCCACATTTCCAATTAACATTTCCAACATTACATTATTTTCTTTTTTTCCTTCCCCTTCATTTCTACCACCACCGTTTCCATCCCCCCTCTGTGCCCCACAGCCATCACACGCCCTTTTTCTGTGCTGTACAGTCCTCGCACGCACTGCAGTATCCCCGCACGTCCTCCTTTTGTTTGCCCCAGTAGTAATGTTCATGAACACGGCGGAGTGTCTCTTCAGGCCCGAAATGACCGGATCCAGGGCCCTTGTGCGCCCACCGTAGCGCCACTTCTCGCAGGTAACGGGGTACAACCCACTGGAACCCCTTTTTTCCGTGCCCTGTCTTCGCCAACATCCCCTCATCCAGACGCAGGTCTGAAAACATGGCCCACAGTCCCTTCGTGGTACCGGAAAACATGCAAATGTCCTCCACAGGGGGCCGGCGTCCGGCCATCACCCACGTGATCCCCGGGCCGATATCCGCATCCTCCGCCTGTCTGCGTCTCCACTCACCCCTTGTGACATCCGTGATGTCCCTGTCCTCGTCTGTCGGCTCCACCTCTTGCACTCGCTCGTCCTCCCGTCCCACTCCCCCAGGGGGCGGCGTGTTGAGGGCAGCAGGGCAAACACCACCGGCGTCGATCTCCACCTCGGCTCTTTGCAGTGCAACCGTGGAGGGTTAGGCTGGGCCGGTTCCCCCGGTGGTAACCCCCCAGGCTCACCCGGAGACACGAGTGTCGCTCCCCCGACTGCCACAGCATTGCAGGTGATGTCTCTCACTTCCCTCTGGCTGTTCAACATGATCCCCGCTCTCCTGATTGTCTCGTCACTGATAATGATGTCGCCCTCTACCGGCTGGTATGCAGAGCAGCTAGGCTTCTCCGGCGTTAGCAACACCCGTCCATCTGGACACCCAGTCCACACTCTCCTGACCTGAATGACCGGCTCTGCACTGCTCCGCTGCTCCGCTGCTTGTTGCTCAGGCTGCTCCACTGCTCCGCTGCTCCGCTGTTCCTCTGCCTGTTGCTCCGGCTGCTCCCCCGGCTGTGTGTCTCCTCCAGCGCCCACACCCTCAGTGCAGTCTCTGGCTAAGTGCTCAGGCGAGCGGCACGTCCAACAAAGTCTCACCTGTCCGCCGCCTGCACGTCTCTCCTCTCCCGCTGTTCTCCAGTCCCCGACAGCTTCTTGACACTCTCTGGCTATGTGCCCCAATGCACCGCATGCCCAGCAGGCTCCCTGCCGTCCCCAGTCCCTTTGCTCCACATACCCGGTCCGTCCCCCGGGACCGCTGCGGCACCACCTCGCCACGTGGCCCGGTTCTCCGCATGTCCAACACAGTCTCTTTAGCGGCTCCTCTGGCCGTTCTCCCCGCTGCATTACCTCTGCGCTCATCAAATCCACACGCTGCCCGACTTCCCGCAGCGCCCGCCACAGCTCCACTGCCCAGGCAGGAATCGCCTCCGCCAGCCATCTGACCTCTCTCAACAAACGGGCTTCCATGCCCGCCAGCACCGAGCTGATCCCCGTCGTCAGCTCCTCTTTTCTCCCGTTCACCAATGGCCATTCTTCGCCGCGCACCATCACACGTGGCGCCCCTAGCAGCTAGCACACGCAGCTAGCCTGCTACCACTAGATCTTGAGCCCAAAAGCCGCACCACACACGGTCTCTTTTGCCGTTCCTTCTCTCACCCTCTCCCTTCTCGGCCGTCGCAGAGGGTTATCGATCCCACTCCTAGACACCAGTGTAACGAATCAGGTATTCGTCCAAGGAACCGGAGACTTGGAGTTGGTACAAGGCTTTTATTCTTGGCTTCACAATAGCTCCTAGCAGCTAGCTTCGCTGCTAGCTCTACACACAACCACTCTAGCTCCCTCTCCTAGCTAGACTGACTTCCGCCACGCGGCCGCTGGTCCCATACACACCCTCCCCCCTAGGAACACACCCACACATATCAGTTCCTAGCTAAACACGGAAACACCCCAATACACGTCAAACCCAGGATCGCTACAGTATATTCGATTTGTTTTTGTGAGAAATATCTCTAATTATTTAATCCTTCACTGTAGCAGTGTATGCCTTGTCTAATCAGAATTTTGTGACATTTTCCAAGCAATTGGTAATTTGATTTTGATTGATATTGATATTTTGTTTGATCAATTGTGTTCCACGGCACCAATGGGAACCAGTTTGGCAGACATGAGACAGAATTGGCCTGAAAGAAACATCCTGGACACTCTCTCAGAAGAATAGTAGTTTTATTAGTAGTAGTTTTAGTAGTACTGATTTATTAGTAGTAGTTTTGGAGCCCCTGGAGGTGGTGGTGGAGAGGAGGATGCTGGAGAAAGTGCTCAAAATAATGGACAATGTGACACACCCCCTACACGACCTACAGACTGGACAACAGAGTGTGTTCAGTCAGAGGCTCCGGCAGCTCCCCTGCACTAAAGAGCGTTACAGGAGCTACTGACTGGACAACAGAGTGTGTTCAGTCAGAGGCTCCGGCAGCTCCCCTGCACTAAAGAGTGTTACAGGACAACAGAGTGTGTTCAGTCAGAGGCTCCGGCAGCTCCCCTGCACTAAAGAGCGTTACAGGACAACAGAGTGTGTTCAGTCAGAGGCTCCGGCAGCTCCCCTGCACTAAAGAGCGTTACAGGACAACAGAGTGTGTTCAGTCTCAGAGGCTCTGGCAGCTCTCCTGCACTAAAGAGCGTTACAGGACAACAGAGTGTGTTCAGTCAGAGGCTCCAGCAGCTCCCCTGCACTAAAGAGGGTTACAGGAGCTACTGACTGGACAACAGAGTGTGTTCAGTCAGAGGCTCCGGCAGCTCTCCTGCACTAAAGAGCGTTACAGGACAACAGAGTGTGTTCAGTCAGAGGCTCCAGCAGCTCTCCTGCACTAAAGAGCGTTACAGGAGGACAACAGAGTGTGTTCAGTCAGAGGCTCCAGCAGCTCTCCTGCACTAAAGAGGGTTACAGGAGCTACTGACTGGACAACAGAGTGTGTTCAGTCAGAGGCTCCGGCAGCTCTCCTGAACTAAAGAGCGTTACAGGAGCTCTTTTGTGCCCACTGCAATTAGCATGTATAATAAGTCGTGTACATGCAGGGAGAGCAGACTCCTCCTTTCACTCCCTCTCCCTCTCTCCTCCACACTCCTCCCATAGATACGCTGGTGAACCCTCATTTCATCATTGCACAATCTGTATGTCACTTTATAATGATGTTGCACAATGTCCATTTTGGCCACATAGAACATGTGTGCTTACAGCTGTAAATTACAGGTGCAATTTCTTATTTTATAATAATAATTTATTTTATTTAACTATATTGTAGATAGGCTTAAATGCTGTGCTTTTTGGGGCCGGTGTGCAGCATGCACAGCAGGGCCCCTACATTCGACTCTGTCGCCAGATTTGAGCACGGATTCAGGTTCTAAATGTCTTTCCACACTCCCAGCATGCATTTCGGCATAAGCTCCCAGCATGCATTTCGGCATAAGCAGAGGCAGAACGCAGCAGAGAAGACGCCATAAGCTCCGGAAAGTTTTTTACAATTTAAAGTTTTATTTCATCACTAAATTAATTTCTGATGACTTTTTATGCCTACAAGCAGGGTAGTAGGTTTCAATAAGTGCCACTTTACGAACATTTATGGCGAAAAATGGCAAAAAGTTCCAGAGCACAATTGGCTGCATCTACATCAGCTGAGCTTTTTATTTGTGTAGTACTGCACGGACACGGAGGACGCTGCAGCTCCACACTACTTTTCTCGCGTCACCAGGCTCTTCTCGGCGAGAAAGAGGAGATTTCCCTCGTGCACGAGCGGGGGCGAGCCCGGCCTTTGACACAGAGAGAGAGAGAGAGAGAGAGAGAGAGAGCTCTGTGTCACTTCCTGAAAGTCTTCGCTCTTAAATGTTTATATACTTGGCCAATACGTATCTATCATACAAACAAAGCAAGCTGCCAAACGGTAATGTCTTCATTTAATTAATGTAGAACGCAAAACATCGTTAAACCCGCATTCCTGTGATTAAACCCGCATTCCTGTGATAAAGTTAACGTTTGAGTCGGCTTTAAAACGGAGGGTGGTGGAGGTGGGACGGACTATTTTATTTTGTGGAAGACTGATACCAATTGCCCGAACCATTAATTAATATGCTACGTGAACGTTAGCAGTCCATAACGTTACAGCGTATAATAAGCTATTCCCCGAGCGATTAATTAATTAATATGCTACGTGAACGTTAGCGGGTATTTTAGCCTATGCAGTAGGATAAGTAATAGGCAATAGGCTACCATGCACCGGCCCTATGCCAGGTTTCCAGCTGGCCTTGTTTTTTTTTACATGTTTCTGACATGGTTTCTATGTCTGACATTTTTTATTTTTGACTAGACTCATTCTCTATCTATCTTTTATTTGACTGATGCAACTAACCAGGCTGCTACACAGGTGTCAGTTTTGTTGGAAACACACTCGGATCATCTCAAATTGAGACATTATGATTCTTGTCTTCATGTTTCTCTGTGAGTCTGTCTTGGTTGTGGTGAGTCCATCGATGGAGCCATACCACACAAACAATTGAAGAATTGTTACATTTGCATGATAGGGTTCGAATTCCGGGGGAGCTAAGGGGAGCTCGGCTACCCTGAAAAGGACACGGCCTCCCCTGAAAGATTACTTTGAGACCTTTAGGGGGAGCTCCAAAATATTGTCCATTTATGTGTCACACAGGTTATAAATTTGATTTTCTGTACATCAAGTACAGTGTATCAGATTTGTTTTTCAGAGAAATATCTCTCGTTATGTAATCGTTTGCTGCAGCTATGTGTCTAACTTCTGTGACATTTTCATGCAATTGCTGATTTGATATTCAGATTCTATTTGATCAGTTGTGTTCCTCGGCACCAATGGGAACCACTAATATAGAGTCTGACGGATATGACACACAAGAGGCCTGAAAGAAACAACGTTGGACATTCAGTAAGTGGTTACTCTAGGCTAGGGAGAAGAGAATTTTTTCCAACTTCTAGTCATCATGAGATTACCTTGACTTGTACACTTAACATGACATTTGAATTTGTTAAGTAAACTTGAACAGGTAGTTTTATTTGACTGATGCAACTAACAAGGCTGCTCCAGGTGTCAGTTTTGCTGGAAAAACACTCAGATATTCTTCAAATGGTGGCATTATGATTCTTGTATATTCAGATGTCTCTCTTTGAGTCTGTCTTGGTTGTAGTGAGTCCTTCGATGGAGTTATGCCACACAAACAAATGAAGAATTTTTATTTTAGCTAAGGGGAGCTCAGCTAAAAAGGACCCGGCCTCCCCTGAAACCTTACTATGAGACATTTAGGGGGAGCTCCAAAATATTGTCCATTTATGTGTCACACAGGTTGTAGATTTTGATTTTCTGTACATTAAGGTTCTTCAAAAAAATATTAATATAAATATGTCAATTGTGACAGAGTCTGGCTCTCAAAATAGGATCAAGCTCGTGTCTAGTCACTCCAAACCTCGTCACAATAACACAGAACGTCTTTGCACAGAATAATCAAACACGAAGACACTCAGAACGAGAGCGGCTTACCTCTGAACAGGTTGGGGCGATGCCAGCTAGACGGCCTGGCTAGAAGGGACAGCTCAGTCGGTAGTGTGGAGGCCAGATTCAGGCAGCTCCCGGTCAGTAGATTGGGGACGCTAGTTATAAAATAATATCTCACACACACAGTCACACCCATACACGTGGAAACGAAGGGATCACTAGAGAATTGGAAAACAGGAGCGATACGTGGCTGGCTCACATCAGCACTGGGGGAGAGAGACTTGCGCACCTGAAACGCCACGTCAAATCCTATCATAAGCCACTCCCACTTCCTGTTAGATTCCTCTGATGCAAAGACATAAATTACAATATTATAAGTAAACAAAAGGGGTCGCTGACAATCACATGTCAATCACATATCACTCTGTGACAAGCTGTGCGTTTATTTGATCAAACTCATGACATTCCAATTTCCGAACTTAGTCTCCACTAATATACTGTGTGTGTGTGTGTATGTATGTATATATATATATATATATACGGTATATATATATATATACAGTATATATATATATATATGTGTATATATAAATATATATATATATCTATATATGTGTATGTGTATATATAATATTAAGACACAATTTCTTCAAAGTCATGGAAGAAATACACTCAATTTGTCAACTACTGTATACTGTATGTGTGTGTGTGTGTGTGTGTATGTGTGTGTGTGTGTGTGTGTGTGTGTGTGTGTGCGTGCGTGCGTGCGTGCGTGCGTGTGTGTGTGTGTGTGCGTGCGTGCACGCGCAATCAGGGCCCGAGTGTTGACCATGGAGAGCTCCCTGACTGCATCCCCGTCCTCCATCCCCACCTCCCCGCCTCCATCCTGGGGGAAACAACCTTCAGGTGCCGTGGAAGCTCTTCCCACAGCTGGGCGCGACGGCTTGACTTTCACCCAGACTCTGTGGTTCGTCTCGTACTTTTCTTTTCTGTTTTTCCCTCTCGCCCCTGGGGTTTTAATGCTGTGGCTGATCAGTGTGCATATATATTATTATTGTAATTCAAGTACAGTATATCAGATTTGTTTTTCAGAGGAATATCTCTCATTATGTGATCGTTCACTGCAGCTATGTGTCTAACTTCTGTGACATTTTCATGCAATTGGTGATTTGGTATTCAGATTCTGTTTGATCAGTTGTGTTCCTCTGCACCAATGAGGAACCACTGATATAGAGTCTGACGGACATGACACACAAGAGGCCTGAAAGAAACATCGTTGGACATTCAGTAAGTGGTTACTCTAGGCTAGGGAGAAGAGCATTTTTTCTAACTTGTAGTCATCATGAGATTACTTTGACTTGTACACTCACATGAATTTGAGTGAGTGGACTTGTACAGGTAGTTTTATTTGACTGTGGCCTATCTGTTCAATCTTAACTCCTGCCTAAACCCTATAATCTATCCCTTTTGCTATCCCTGGTTTAGAAAATCTATTACATTGATTGTTACACTTCAGATACTGCAGCCTGACTCCTGTGAGGCCAACATACTATAGAGAGAGGCTGTACAGTGACTGGAATCAGATCTTATCTATACAGGGAGAAACCAACTGCCCCAGTGCAGGTGACTTTCGAATGCTGCTTTTGCTGTGATTTCTTTCCAATAATGACAGCTTTTCGAATGTTGCTTTTGCTGTGATTTTCTCTTCAGTACAGCAGACTTTCGATTGCTACTTTCGCTGTGAAAGCGACTGAGCCTCTGATCTTTCCGTTACAGTCTCTCTGACCCTGTCTTGCAATGTATGTGCATAATATTTGGTGTTAAGTCAAAAATATTTAATTCTTATTCGAGTTGTTCTTTGATAGTATATTTCCCTCTGTGTGGCTGTGTCCATCTGATCCATTCACAGTCATAATAAGCATTATTGTCCCTTGGATTAGAATTAGACCAGAAAACTCCGACGTTAGATGAGAAATGTAATGATCTAAAAATGATAGATGAAAGATAAACAACAACAAAAATGTAGCCTATATATTTTAGATCTATATCAGAAAGAATATTGGTATTATAATACATACTCCTGTTGTGAAAGAATAGTATGTAATTCAAATGCCCTGTACAGTGTATCTTTGACACAGATTAATTACAATAGAAACATTTGCTATTCTGGTTCAAGGTCTTGCTCAAGGAAACTTTTTACTGTACTGTTGCGTGTGTGTTTGTGGCTGCTGGTGGGCACTGCTGGCGCCGTCTGTGGCTGCCGCTCCTCTGTCAGTCAGTCCGTTTTCTTTTGCTTTTCACCTATTTTCTTCTGTTTCCCCGTCGACTTTTGTTTGTTTTATCTTTATCTGTCTTCCCCTGTTCATCGTGTCTGTCTGTCTTTCGCTACTTCACTCTCCCTGCCCTCTGCTAGCCGGCTAACGGTAGCCAACAACAACACCTGTTAGCCGCCGGCTAGCGCTACACCTGGGCTGCTTGGAGCTGCCCTGCTCGCTCTGTCCCGCTAACGTTTTCTGGATTATTCACACTCGGACTTCTACTTTTTTTTTTACTGGCCCACTCATTTTCCCGGATTTCCCCCTTCCTCTGGACTTCATCTCCCCCTGGCTGCACTCATCCAATTCCCCTCGGTACCGTGAGTAGCTCACCCACCCCCCGTGCTTACTCCCACTGCTGCTAACGTTACATCCCACTCACGCACTATCCATCTATCCCTATGGCTCCCCTACTAAACCCTCTCTCCTATCTACTAACATTACTAACCGGGGTTGGACTGGGATCATAATTCAGGCCGGGCATTAGATACCAAGCAGGCCAGGCCGATACGGGCAGACGCGCGTGCCGGCGTCCGAAGGGCGGCGGCGAAGAATTTGGGGCGTTTGAAGCTCAATTTGGGCCGTTTGAAGCCCAATTTGGGCCGTTTGAAGCCAGATTTGGGTCGTTTAAAGCCAGATTTGGGCCGTTTGAAGCCCGATTTGGGCAGTTTGAAGCCCAATTTGGGCCGTTTGAAGCCAGATTTGGGTCGTTTAAAGCCAGATTTGGGCCGTTTGAAGCCCAATTTGGGCCGTTTGAAGCCAGATTTGGGTCGTTTAAAGCCAGATTTGGGCCGTTTGAAGCCCGATTTGGGCAGTTTGAAGCCCAATTTGGGCCGTTTGAAGCCAGATTTGGGTCGTTTAAAGCCAGATTTGGGCCGTTTGAAGCCCAATTTGGGCCGTTTGAAGCCCAATTTGGGCCAAGTCCAATTTTACAATGAGATGCACCCACTTTAAACCTGAATAAAGTAATAAAACCACTAGTAAACCAGTAGGCGGCGCCTGGCCTGCTGTTCAGTGAGTGGCCTGGCCTGGCCTGCATTTGCCCGACGTGCCCGATTATGCAGTCCGCCCCTGTTACTAACCCTTTCTATCCCCGCTAACCCCACCTTTCTGCTGCATGGTACACCCTGGTCTCCCTACCTCCCCCCCGTCCACCTCCACTACTCTTCCCATCAACTTTGTCAACTCTGTCAACCTGGCTAACCTCCGTCCTCTCCACCGCGCCCCCACTACTCCACCTTCGCCCTCCTCAACACCCGGTCACTTAATAACAAAGCCCCCCTCCTGCATGAACTAATTCTTGACAATTCACTCGACTTTCTCCTCCTCACCGAAACCTGGCAACAACCCAATGATTTCTTCTCCCTCAACCAAGCATCTCCCCCTGGATTCAGTTACATCTCCAAACCCCGCCCCTCCCGCCATGGAGGCGGCCTGGCTGTCATTTTCAAACAACACTACCGGTTAACAGAACTCACCCTCCCCTCAGTTTCATCTTTCGAACTCCTGGCTTTCAAAACCTGCTGCTCCATCACTGTTCTACTCATTTACCGTCCACCCAAACCCCACCCATCATTCCTGTCCGACCTCACCGAAGTCCTCACAATAGACCTTATTCACAGCGCGGCCATCTTGGATTACGTCATCGCACAGGGTGGCAACGCATCTGAGCCTGCGTTACAACCCATGTAAACAATGGAGCGGTAGTCGCAAAACCTGAGTTCTGTTCCACCAATTTCTTTTGATCAAATTGATAAATGGGCACATGACAACGTCAACATCCCCAAAAGGATTCAAAAGAAGGGCTACAGTAACTGGATTGAAGGGTACATCCACGATATTCAAGGTAAATTAGGGTGCAACGTTACTGTGTACAAAGACTTGCTATCTGTGCAGTGCTTGCTCCGCCGTCATATTAACTTCACTTATCGTGATTTTTGCATGTTAATCATGAATCAATCTAACACGATTAATTTGTAATCTGACAACTTTAGTAGCGCTAACATTGCTGACATCGTCAGTTAGCTGTAAGTAGATATTGGCCACTTGTAGGTGCTATGACGTTTCCATGCTAACATTGTTTTATTAAATGGATGAATGAGCGTTATTCTATCATTAGTAGCCTACTTTTCAGATAGGTTTAACGTTGAAGGATACGTTCATATCAAATTACATAGCCTGCAATTGCTTCCAGGCTATGTAATTTGATATGAACGTATCCTTCAACGTTACATAGCCTGGAAGCAATTGCTTCCAGGCAGGTTTACCCACCTGTAAACCTGCATCTGACCTCACCTCTCTCCTGGACAACTTCAACTTCACCCAACACGTCACCTTCCCCACCCACGTCAAAGACCATATCCTCGACCTTGTCTGCTCTGCCAATCTACCGGTTCTCAACATCCATCCTACTCCATTCCCTCTGTCTGACCACACTCTCATCCAGTTCACTGTCTCATCCCCCTCCCCACGCCCGCTTAACCTCAGACAAATAACATTCCAGAACACCAAAGCACTTGACCCTCTGCAACTCTCCGACCTATTCACCACAGCTCTCACCCTGCACCCAGCCTCCTCCTCACCTGATAATCTCACCAATTATCTCAATGACACACTGTCTGCCTCCCTCGACTCCCTTGCCCCCCGCAAAACCAAAACCATCTCCTTCAACTCCTCTGCCCCCTGGTTCACATCCCACCTCCGCACCATGAAGCAAACTGGCCGCCAACTGGAACGAAAACCCCACTCACCGTCCATCTTCAAGCACTCAAAATCCACCTCTCCACCTATAAAGAAGGCCTCACTGCCGCCAAGTCTGCCTACTACTCCTCCATCATCAACGACCCCAGCCACAACTCAAAAACACTCTTCTCCACCGTCAACAACCTCCTCAAACCCCACACCGACGCCCTCCCTACCTCCACACCCGACCTATGCAACTCTTTCCTACAGTTTTTTGCAGACAAAATCACCACCATCCATCAGTCACTATCCCCTGTGTCTGACCCAGCAGCCCCTACTCCAGCCCCTCTCCTCTCCATCCCTCTTGACCTGCCTACCCCTCCCCCACACCGCCACCTCTCCTGCTTCACTCCAGTTACCCCCTCAACGATCTCCAAACTCATCAGCTCATCGAAACCCACAACCTGCTCCCTCGACCCCCTCCCCACCCCCCTGCTGAAATCATGCCTCCCGGTCCTCTGCTCCTACCTCACCAATCTCTTCAACTCCTCCCTGTCCCATGGCATTGTCTACTCAACCACTACCGGCCCATCGCAAACCTCCCCTTCCTCTCCAAAACCCTGGAACGCCTTGTCGCCACACAACTCCAAACTCACCTGCACTCCAATAACCTCTTTGAACCCCGCCAATCCGGTTTCCGCCCACTCCACTCCACAGAAACTGCACTCCTCAAAGTTCTCAACGACCTCCTCACCTCTGCCGACACTGGATCCCTCACCTTCCTCATCCTCCTCGACCTGAGTGCAGCCTTCGATACCGTGAACCACGCCATCCTGCTGTCCAGACTTGAGGCTCTCGGTATCGAAGGCACCGCACTCAGGTGGCTCCACTCCTACCTCTCCGACCGCTCCCACTTCATCTCCCTCCACAACCACTCCTCCGCCCCCTCCACAGTCTCACACGGTGTCCCCCAAGGCTCCGTACTCGGCCCACTCCTCTTCCTCATCTACATCCTACCCCTTGGTAAGATCCTCCGCCACTTCAACCTCAACTTCCACTGCTACGCCGACGACACCCAGATCTACTTCAGCACTAAATCCCCTCAGAAGCCACCCCTCTCCCATATCAACTCCTGCCTGTCTGCAATAAAAGTCTGGATGCAACACAACTTCCTTCAACTAAACAGCAATAAAACTGAACTCCTCCTCATCGGCTCCAAATCCACCCTCAGCAAACTCAACAACCCCTCACTCACCATCGACTGCACCACCGTTTCCCCATCTCCTCAGGCACGCAACCTCGGTGTAATTTTTGACCCCACCCTCTCCCTTGAGCCCCACATCCGCCATATTGTCAAAACCTCCTTCTACCATCTCCGCAACATCGCCAAGATCCGGTCCTCCCTCTCACACCCTGCTGCTGAAACACTCATTCATGCCTTCATCTCCTCCCGTCTGGACTACTACAACTCACTCCTCTACGCCACCAACTCCACCCTCATCAATAAACTCCAACTGGTCCAAAACGCAGCCACCCGTCTCCTCACCCACACCAAATCCTGGCACCACATCACCCCAGTCCTTCAACAACTCCACTGGCTTCCCATATCCTCCCGGATCACCTACAAAATCCTCGTCATCACTCACAAAGCTCTCCACCAACTGGCCCCCCCATATCTCACCAACCTCCTCTCCCCCTACCAACCCTCCCGTTCCCTCCGATCCACCTCTGCCGGCCTTCTCTCCACCCCCAAATCCAACCTCCGCAGTTTCGGCGACAGAGCTTTCTCTAGGGCAGCTCCCAAGCTCTGGAACTCTCTCCCCCCGGACATTAGAGAATCAGACTCCCTCACTGTCTTCCAATCCCGCCTCAAAACCAATCTCTTCTCCTCTGCCTTCTCCTAGCTCCCCCTGCCTATCCCTGTGTGCCTGTGTCGTGTTTGTCCATTGTCTGTTGCACTTAGGTCGTCCCCGCCCCTTTAGTGTTTCTTTGTTTGTAAAGCGTCTTTGAGTCCTAGAAAAGCGCTATATAAAACCCATCTTTATTATTATTATTTTTACAGTGCATGTGGCTTTGATTGCTATATTTTCACTGTGAAAGCGATTGAGCCTCTGATCTTTCAGTTACAGTCTCTCTAGCCCTGTCTTGCAATGCATGTGCATCATAGTTAGTGTGAAATCAGAAAAGATAATTTCATTCATATTCAAGTTGTTCTTTGATAGTATATGTCCCTGTGTTGCTGTGTCCATCCTTCCAGTCAGTCATAAGCATTATTGTCCCTCCTATTAGAAATAGACCAGAAACCTCTGACATTAGATGAAAAATTTAAAATCTAAAAATGATAGATATAAACAACAAACTATGTATATTTTAGACCTATACCAGAAAGAATATAGTGGTATATTACTTACAATAAAACCATTTGCTACTCTTACACAAAAACAAATACAAAAAAGTGCAATAGGGTACCGCAGGATCTTTGTAGGCTTACCCAGAAATCCCTGCACTTCCTGGTTCCTTCGTCAGTAATGGGATTTTGGGAATTTCAGTTAAATGTCCGAAATACAGGTTTGTGCTTAACAAAAGTTTATTAAACAGCAAACGTTGTGTTCAGCAAGATAATCTTCACAAATGAGGACCACTTTTATGACTTTTGAAGGATAAATGTGAATTGTGATTTTCAGAAAATGCTTTTTCCTGCGGTACGGTTAGTGACAAATCATGATTTCTATAAGACAGTGTGTGTTTTCCTCTGTTGCTGTTTATTCTCAGTACACTTCAAACTGCATGGTTGTCATCCTTCAGACCTACTGTAAGTTTGTTAGATTTAATTCAAGCTGTTCTCCAAAACATTAGCCAGAATATAGAAGACCCTCCGACATATTATTAATATAGATCAAACAGGGTTTGTTGCTGGAATTGATGTAATAATGTTAGAAGGATGCGTAAGAAGAACAATTTGAAGGGTATGGTGGTCTAACTAAAAAACAACAGTGCTCCCTTGTTATGTTTGCCTGTGACTATAACCACTGTCAAACAGGATAAGCTCAACATGGGAAATGGGAGAAATAACTATCGTATACATAAACTATACAAAAACACACTGATTTCCCTCCAGGTATTTGGGATAATTGGGTTTCTGTATGTGAAATTACTATATTGAAAACCTTGCAATTTGGCAATTTTGATTCAACATAATTATGTTGAATCAAAATAGCACACTTTTTTTAAGATATCTACAAATTAGAAATGTTTTTATCCTGGAAATTCACCAATTGAGCTTTTACTTTATAAAATGTACAGTATATTACTGTACTGCTATGAGGCACTTTGTAAGACTATTAAAATAAAAGATACATGGGCTGATGATTTTGGGGTTGAGATAGATGGGTAGAGGTGTGGGATCATGCAAACAACATATCCCTACGTAAGAGAGTAAAGGAGTTACAGTTTAGGATGCTGTACCCCTGCAGTCAGATATCAATCACCTCAACTCAATGACTCAGAGGTGGGCCCTCAGGCAGTGTGCGAACTATACTGTGACTTTCGGGGGAGCCCACTTTTTCACCGGGGGGGGGGGTGCAACCGGACGTGCGCGCGACCCGGTGCGGACAGCTGCTTGCGCGTGCCTCACATAGGACTGCCTCCCTTCAACGTTCACAGTCAGCAGCAGCACATCCGATACAGGCTACAGTATCACATAAGCAGTAGCCGGGTAGCCCAATGACCAGACCACATCCTCCACGCTCTAAAAAGCAAAAACCACAGTAAGATCTCTATTCTATAGTTTATCAGCACGCTCAACACAAGACACGGATACAGCTCTTGTCGTGTTCCACTTTTCTCTCCAAGAGAGAAAAGCGCGCTGCGCACACAGAGAGGGAGGGAGGGGGAGAGAGCACAGAAAGGCGAAACGGGCGCACTGCTCTCCATATACAGGTGCAGCTCAAAAAATTATAATATCGTGAAAAAGTGCAATATTTTTTGTCACTTATTTCAGAAAGTGAAACTCATATATTATACAGATTAATTACACATAGAGTGAAATATTTCAAGCCTTTATTTCTTGTAATTTTGATGATTATGGCCTACATATAATGAAAACCCTAAATCAGTGTCTCAGAAAATTAGAATATTGTGAAAAAGTGTGAAAAAGTTCAAAATTGGAAACTCATGGTGTCACACCCTAATTACTCAAACCACCTGCAAAGGTTTCCTGACCCTTTAAATGGTCAGTCTGGTTCAGTAGGCTACACAATCATGGGGAAGACTGCTGACTTGACAGTTGTCCAGAAGACAGTCATTGACACCCTCCACAAGGAGGGTAAGCCACAAAAGGTAATTGCTAAAGAAGCTGGTTGTTCACAGAGTGCTGTATCCAAGCATATTCATAGAAAGTTGAGTGGAAGGAAAAAGTGTGGTAGGAAAAGGTGCACAAGTAACAGAGATAACCGCAGCCTTGAGAGGATCGTCAAGCAAAATCCATTCAAGAATGTGGGGGAGCATCACAAGGAGTGGACTGAGACTGGAGTCAGCGCATCAAGAGCCACTACGCACAGACCAATCCAGGACATGGGCTACGAATGTCGCATTCCTCGTGTCAAGCCACTCCTGAACCAGAGACAACGTCAGAAGCGTCTTACCTGGGCTAAGGAGAAAAATAACTGGACTGTTGCTCAGTGGTCCAAAGTCCTCTTTTCAGATGAAAGTAAATTTTGCATTTCATTTGGAAATCAAGGTCCCAGAGTCTGGAGGAAGAGTGGAGAGGCACACAATCCACGTTGCTTGAAGTCCAGTGTGAAGTTTCCACAGTCAGTGATGATTTGGGGTGCCATGTCATCTGCTGGTGTTGGTCCACTGTGTTTTCTGAAGTCAACGCAGCCATCTACCAGGACATTTTAGAGCACTTCATGCTTCCTTCTGCTGACAAGCTTTATGGAGATGCTGATTTCATTTTCCAGCAGGACTTGGCACCTGCCCACACTGCCAAAAGTACCAAAAGCTGGTTCAATGACCATGGTATTACTGTGCTTGATTGGCCAGCAAACTCGCCTGACCTGAACCCCATCGAGAATCTATGGGGTATTGTCAAGAGGAAGATGAAAGACACCAGACCCAACAATGCAGATGACCTGAAGGCCGCTATCAAAGCAACCTGGGCTTCCATCACACCTCAGCAGTGCCACAGGCTGATCGCCTCCATGCCACGCCGCATTGATGCAGTCATTCATGCAAAAGGAGGCCCAACCAAGTATTGAGTGCATGGAAATGAACTTTTTATTTTTATTTTATTGATTTATTGATGTAATATTCTAATTTTACAGGCTCCGGCAGCTCCCCTGCACTAAAGAGTGTTACAGGACAACAGAGTGTGTTCAGTCAGAGGCTCCGGCAGCTCTCCTGCACTAAAGAGCGTTACAGGACAACAGAGTGTGTTCAGTCAGAGGCTCTAGCAGCTCTCCTGCACTAAAGAGCGTTACAGGACAACAGAGTGTTCAGTCAGAGGCTCCAGCAGCTCCCCTGCACTAAAGAGTGTTACAGGACAACAGAGTGTTCAGTCAGAGGCTCTAGCAGCTCTCCTGCACTAAAGAGCGTTACAGGACAACAGAGTGTGTTCAGTCAGAGGCTCCAGCAGCTCTCCTGCACTAAAGAGTGTTACAGGACAACAGAGTGTGTTCAGTCAGAGGCTCCAGCAGCTCTCCTGCACTAAAGAGTGTTACAGGACAACAGAGTGTGTTCAGTCAGAGGCTCCAGCAGCTCTCCTGCACTAAAGAGTGTTACAGGACAACAGAGTGTGTTCAGTCAGAGGCTCCGGCAGCTCCCCTGCACTAAAGAGTGTTACAGGACAACAGAGTGTGTTCAGTCAGAGGCTCCAGCAGCTCTCCTGCACTAAAGAGCGTTACAGGACAACAGAGTGTGTTCAGTCAGAGGCTCCATCAGCTCCCCTGCACTAAAGAGTGTTACAGGACAACAGAGTGTGTTCAGTCAGAGGCTCCATCAGCTCTCCTGCACTAAAGAGTGTTACAGGACAACAGAGTGTGTTCAGTCAGAGGCTCCAGCAGCTCTCCTGCACTAAAGAGTGTTACAGGACAACAGAGTGTGTTCAGTCAGAGGCTCCATCAGCTCCCCTGCACTAAAGAGTGTTACAGGACAACAGAGTGTGTTCAGTCAGAGGCTCCAGCAGCTCTCCTGCACTAAAGAGTGTTACAGGACAACAGAGTGTTCAGTCAGAGGCTCCAGCAGCTCTCCTGCACTAAAGAGTGTTACAGGACAACAAAGTGTTCAGTCAGAGGCTCCAGCAGCTCCCCTGCACTAAAGAGTGTTACAGGACAACAGAGTGTGTTCAGTCAGAGGCTCCAGCAGCTCTCCTGCACTAAAGAGCGTTACAGGACAACAGAGTGTTCAGTCAGAGGCTCCAGCAGCTCCCCTGCACTAAAGAGTGTTACAGGACAACAGAGTGTGTTCAGTCAGAGGCTCCAGCAGCTCTCCTGCACTAAAGAGCGTTACAGGAGCTCTTTTGTGCCCACTGCAATTAGCATGTATAATAAGTCGTGTACAGGGAGAGCAGACTCCTCCTGACTGATGCAACTAACCAGGCTGCTACACAGGTGTCAGTTTTGTTGGAAACACACTCGGATCATCTCAAATTGAGACATTATGATTCTTGTCTTCATGTTTCTCTTTGAGTCTGTCTTGGTTGTGGTGAGTCCATCGATGGAGCCATACCACACAAACAATTGAAGAATTGTTACATTTGCATGATAGGGTTCGAATTCCGGGCGAGCTAAGGGGAGCTCGGCTACCCTGAAAAGAAAACGGCCTCCCCTGAAAGATTACTTTGAGACCTTTAGGGGGAGCTCCAAAATATTGTCCATTTATGTGTCACACAGGTTATAAATTTGATTTTCTGTACATCAAGTACAGTGTATCAGATTTGTTTTTCAGAGAAATATCTCTCGTTATGTAATCGTTTGCTGCAGCTATGTGTTTAACTTCTGTGACATTTTCATGCAATTGCTGATTTGATATTCAGATTCTATTTGATCAGTTGTGTTCCTCTGCACCAATGGGAACCACTGATATAGAGTCTGACGGATATGACACACAAGAGGCCTGAAAGAAACAACGTTGGACATTCAGTAAGTGGTTACTCTAGGCTAGGGAGAAGATAATTTTTTCCAACTTCTAGTCATCATGAGATTACCTTGACTTGTACACTTAACATGACATTTGAATTTGTCAAGTGTACTTGTACAGGTAGTTTTCTTTGACTGATGCAACTAACTAGGCTGCTCCAGGTGTCAGTTTTGCTGGAAACACACTCGGATATCATTCAAGTTGTGACATTATGATTCTTGTATATTCAGATGTCTCTCTTTGAGTCTGTCTTGGTTGTTGTGAGTCCTTCGATGGAGTCATACCACACAAACAAATGAAGAATTGTTATTTTAGCTAAGGGGAGCTCAGCTGAAAAGGACACGGCCTCCCCTGAAACCTTACTATGAGACATTTAGGGGGAGCTTCAAAATATTCTCCATTCATGTGTCACACAGGTTGTAGATTTTGATTTTCTGTACATTAAGGTTCTTCAAAAAAATATGAATACAAATATGTCAATGCTGTGCGTTTATTTGGTCAAACTCATCACATTCCAATTTCCGAACTTAGTCTCCACTAATATATATATATATTGTATATTAACGGCTTAACCTGCACAGTAACATGTTAACCTCTTAGCCTGCACAGTAACATGTTAACCTCTTAACCTGCACAGTAACATGTTGTGCACAGTAACATGAAAGAAATACACTCAATTTGTGAACTACTGTATACTGTACGTGTGTGTGTGTGCGTGTGCGTGCGTGTGTGTGTGTGTGTGTGTGTGTGTGTGTGTGTGTGTGTGTGTGTGTGTGTGTGTGCGTGCACACGCAATCAGGGCCCGAGCGTTGACCATGGAGAGCTCCCTGACTCCATCCCCGGCCTCCCTCCCCACCTCCCCGCCTCCATCCTGGGGGAAACAACCTTCAGGTGCCGTGGAAGCTCTTCCCACAGCTGGGCGCCCCGGCTTGGCCCTGACTTTCACCCAGACTCTGTGGTTCGTCTCATACTTTTATTTTCTGTTTTTCCCTCGTGCCCCTGGGGTTTTAATGCTGTGGCTGATCAGTGTGCATATATATTATAATTTGTTTTTCAGAGGAATATCTCTCATTATGTAATCGTTCACTGGAGCTATGTGTCTAACTAACTTCTGTGACATTTTCATGCAATTGGTGATTTGATATTCAGATTCTGTTTGATCAGTTGTGTTCCTCGGCACCAATGGGAACCACTGATATAGAGTCTGACAGATATGACAGACAAGAGGCCTGAAAGAAACATCGTTGGACATTCAGTAAGTGGTTACTCTAGGCTAGGGAGAAGAGCATTTTTTCTAACTTGTACTCATCATGAGATTATCCATACTTGTATACTCACATGGCCTTTAAATTTGTGCATATATTTGCATGGATAATTTTATTTGACTGATGCAACTAACCAGGATGCTACACAGGCAGGGCCGAATCTACCATATGGGCAACCTGGGCAGGTGCCCAGCGGCCCTCAGTATGAAGGGGCCCTAAAAAAAATAAAAAATGGGTCGGGCTCATGTCAGGCTCCACAGAACTATGACACAAATCTAAGACCAATCAGAATAAAATAAAAAATGTTTCCAAGAAGATTAAGTCTCATGATTGTCATTGGATGGCTGTGGGCAAGTGGTGACCAGGGGCGTGGGAAGTGGGGGTGCTTATGGTGCTGCAGCACCAATTCAATTCAAATTAAATTAAAATGTGTTTTATATGTTTTAAACTGAGATATTTAGGGTTTAGTTCAAGACTATGAGCAAAGCAAAGAGGGTGGAGATGTTATTTTTGATGTTCGGTTTATAATAATGTAAAGAGGGCAGCGGGATGTTTTATTATTTTATTGGTGTGACTTCTACTTTGGTACCCAGTAATGTGCGCTCTCTCTCCTTCACTTCCGGTCTGCCGGTGAGCTGCGGACAATTGCCACAGCTGTGGCAAATTGGGACAATCAAGTCAGCGTCTTCCCTACTAAAGGATTGCCAGCAGTGACAGTCTTCAGTGTTCCAGAGTGAGTAAGGCGGAGGCTATGCGTCTGTTCCTGGTGGTATTGTAACTTTGACTTTGAGAACAAACCTTTCCTTTATTGTGAGCTTATGGTGCAGTGCAAGTTCAAACGGCCCAAATCTGGCTTCAAACTACCCAAATTGGGCTTCAAATTACCCAAATTGGGCTTCAAACGGCCCAAATCTGGTCTCAAACGGCCGAAATTGGGCTTCAAACGGCCGAAATTGGGCTTCAAATGACCCAAATTGGGCTTCAAACTGCCCAAATCTGGCTTCAAACGGGCCAAATCTGGCTTCAAACGACCCAAATTGGGCTTCAAACAACCCAAATTGGGCTTCAAACGGCCCAAATCTGGCTTCAAACAACCCAAATTGGGCTTCAAATGGCCCAAATCTGCCTTCAAACGGCCCAAATTGGGCATCAAACGGCCCAAATCTGGGTTCAAACGGCCCAAATTGCGCTTCAAACGGCCCAAATCTGCCTTCAAAAGGCCCAAATTGGGCTTCAAACGTCCCAAATCTGCCTTCAAAAGGCCCAGATCTAGCTTCAAACGACCCAAATTGGGCTTCAAATGAGCCAAATTGGGCTTCAAACGCCCCATTCTGGCTTCAAACGGCCCAAATCTGGCTTCAAACGACCCAAATTGGGCTTCAAACAACCCAAATTGGGCTTCAAACGGCCTAAATCTGCCTTCAAACGGCCCAAATCTGGCTTCAAATGGCCCAAATTGGGCTTCATGCGGCCCAAAGCTGGCTTCAAACAACCCAAATTGGGCTTCAAACGGCCCAAATCTGCCTTCAAATGGCCCAAATCTGCCTTGAAACGGCCCGAATTGCACTTCAAACGGCCCAAATTGAGCTTCAAGCGGCCCAAATTGGGCTTCAAACGGCTCAAATTAGGCTTCAAATGGCCCAAATCTGGCTTCAAACGGCCCAAATTGCGCTTCAAACGGCCCAAACCTAGCTTCAAACGACCCAAATTGGGCTTCAAACGGCCCAAATCTGGCTTCAAACGACCCAAATTGGGCTTTAAACGACCCAAATTGGGCTTCAAACGACCCAAATTGGGCTTCAAACGGCCCAAATCTGGCTTCAAACGGCCAAAATCTGGCTTCAAATTACCCAAATTGGTCTTCAAACGGCCAAAATCTGGTTTCAAACTGCCCAAATCTGGCTTCAAACGGCCAAAATCTGGCTTCAAACGACCCAAATTGGGCTTCAAATGGCCCAAATTGGGCTTCAAGCGGCCCAAAGCTGGCTTCAAACTACCCAAATTGGGCTTCAAATGACCCAAATTAGGCTTCAAACAGCCCAAATCTGGTTAAACGGCCCAAATTGGGCTTCAAATTATCCAAATTGGGCTTCAAACGGCCCAAATTGGGCTTCAAACAGCCCAAATCTGGCTTCAAACGGCCAAAATCTGGCTTCAAATTACCCAAATTGGTCTTCAAACGGCCCAAATCTGGTTTCAAACTGCCCAAATCTGGCTTCAAACGGCCAAAATCTGGCTTCAAACGACCCAAATTGGGCTTCAAATGGCCCAAATTGGGCTTCAAGCGGCCCAAAGCTGGCTTCAAACTACCCAAATTGGGCTTAAAATGACCCAAATTAGGCTTCAAACAGCCCAAATCTGGTTAAACGGCCCAAATTGGGCTTCAAATTATCCAAATTGGGCTTCAAACGGCCCAAATCTGGTTTCAAACGGCCCAAATCTGGTTTCAAACTGCCCAAATCTGGCTTCAAACGGCCCAAATCTGGCTTCAAACGACCCAAATTGGGCTTCAAACAACCCAAATTGGGCTTCAAATGGCCCAAATCTGCCTTCAAATGGCCCAAATCTGGCTTCAAACGACACAAATTGGGCTTCAAACGGCCCAAATTGGGCTTCAAATGACCCAAATTGGGCTCATTCAAAGGGCCCAAATTTTTCAGTTAAGTTCAGAGGATAAGATCTTCTTTTCATTTCTTTGAAGCATGGTGTTATGACAGTTTCCCATTTCTTTACACAGTTCTTTGCGTGTTTATTAAACTCTGCAAGGTCTTCTGAGCTGCAAGGGTTGGGTAGCAGAGGGCAGACAAGGCAATGCTCCATAGTGTGGTCTGCTTCTCCACATTCACAGGTTTGGGCCAGTCATGTAGCCCCATCTGACCAGAGCAGCTTTAGATCGTCCCGTTCTTGTTCTTAGGCGGTTGAGTGTGTTCCACTGAGACCAAGGTGCTTCTGAGCCAGGAGGGAGGTTTTCAGTGGGGGGGATTCCCATGTCAGTTGGAGGGGGGTTATTCTCTAGCTTTTCTGTCCAGAGCTGGATAAGATCAAAACCCATGAAAGACCCACCTGCTTACCAATCAGCTCTCTGGAAACAGCGAGTCACCATTCATATGGTCCCCATATGAAAAATACATTGCATTCAAATAAAAAAGACAATAAAAGGCTCCTGTTGAATTAATCAAGGACTAAAGCCTTGCACTTGTTGCAGACTACATTTAAAGCAGCACTAAACCCCCCAGATTTCTTGCAAAACGGCACTCCACTCGATCCGAAAACCCCGCAGGCAAGATGGCCGCCCACACTCTCTCGGTAACTTTAGACCAGGGGTGCCCAATACGTCGATCGCGATCGACCGGTCGATCGCGAAGGTAGTGTGGTAGATCGCATGGCATTGAGGGGAAAAAAAAAATATATATATATATATATATATATATAATAAAATAAAATATAATGGAAGTACATGCAGTTGTTTATTTTAATTATGGATCATAATACAATGCAATTGTATTGTAAAGTGAGAAAAAATAAATCATGTATTGGGGGAAAAAGTGATGCATCGATTTAAGATGCATCGATAATCGTAATCGAATCATAGCCCTCTGAATCGTAATCGAATCGAATCATGTGGCCAGTGAAGATTCACAGCCCTAATGTCAAGTGGTTGTGGGACAACGAGAAAGTGTTGTGAGGTTAGTTACTGCAGGCTGGAAACGATGTGTGTGCGTTTGCGATGTTGAAACTGGACTGGTAGATCTCGGGAGGCTGGCTACTTGAAAAGTAGATCTTGGGTCAAAAAAGTTTGGGCACCCCTGCTTTAGACAGTCATTCGGGAACAGACTAATAATATCCAATGCAGATTTTTATTCTGACATACAGTAGTAAAGCTTCACAATTTGCGGTTTCAATGAATGAGGAAATAAAAAAACCGATTAAAACGATTTCAGACGGACAAGCCCGTCTTTTATTGTCACACGGTTACACATCAACACATGCACGGAGGGCCACAAACACACACATGCTGACGGTGGCCGGTGAAATTTGTCCTCTGCATTTAACCCATCCTGGCTTTGTCCTTTCCTCCAGGGGGCAGGCCAGGAGCAGTGGTCGCTTTCTCGTACAGCGCCCGGGGACCGACTTCGGATGTTGTCGTCACTGGTCGGATGACGATGACGATCTGATCTTCTGCATGTTTTTAATGGGGGGGGGGTTATATACGGAGGAACCCCCCTGGGGGAGCACGGGGAGAACATGCAAACTCCACACAGACAGCTCCACACAGACACAAATAGGCGTGTCTGACGCTGTAGAAGTTGGAGCAGTCCATATTGCATTGTAATTGGCAGTTGTTAAAAACCACGCCTCTTTTGCGGGCACGAGCTCCGTGCCCGTGAGAAATCTGAGCTGAAAGCAGCCAGAATTCTTGGTATTGTCGTAGTTGTGTTTGTAATATGTCTGTCTCCATTTTTCATTGCCTCTCTCATCAGGCATGGCATGGCCATTCAGACGTTTGTGGCCTATCTGTTCAATCTTAACTCCTGCCTAAACCCTATAATCTATGCCTTTTGCTATCCCTGGTTTAGAAAATCTATTACATTGATTGTTACACTTCAGATACTGCAGCCTGACTCCTGTGAGGCCAACATACTATAGAGAGAGGCTGTACAGTGACTGGAATCAGATCTTATCTATACAGGGAGAAACCAACTGCCCCAGTGCAGGTGACTTTCGAATGCTGCTTTTGCTGTGATTTCTCTCCAGTATAGGTCGCTTTTCGAATGTTGCTTTTGCTGGGATTTTCTTTTCAGTACAGCAGACTTTCGATTGCTACTTTCGCTGTGAAAGCGACTGAGCCTCTGATCTTTCCGTTACAGTCTCTCTAACCCTGTCTTGCAATGTATGTGCATAATATTTGGTGTGAAGTCAAAAATATTTAAAGGTCCCAATTCGTGCAGCTGTAACCTCTTAACACATTGAGTGCCACAGCGCTTCAGTAAAATTGTCTGCAGCCTGTGCCAGATTCACTTCCATTCAGTTGAAAACAGCTATAGAATTTTTTCTATTATGGCTATATTAACGGGGCTGGACTTTAATGAAACATTGAACACTCCTGCTTCTTCCAAAGAAGAAATTTTGTTTCTAGACAGTTCCATTATGAAATGACAGCCTCTCAAAAAAGTGCACTTTCAAGGGTTTTCTGTCGTTTTTTTTTACTTTCCAAGATATAGTCCCTTTTATGAATACCTTTTGCACTCTAATTTCGAGCACATTCACTGACTCTGGCTGGTGTTTTCTGATGTGGTGGCGTGTGGTGTGGTTTCTGTGCAGCCTGTGTGCCACACACCCCTCTCTCCCCCCCCCCCCCCCCCCTCTCCACCTCTGAGCTGCGGGCTCCTCCCACACGCACAGAGTTTGTTTTCTCGACTCCGTTTTTGCCCCGGACAGATCCCAGCGCCCATCAAGGAAATGATGCGCGCTGGCAAACGCGACTGAACGAAAAGGCTTGGCCGTTCGGCTTCGGATGCTGGCTTTCTGGCAGGAAATCGTGTGGAGATAGATAGAAGCATAAGAGCTCAGTTGTGAGCGCAGATGCAGCCGAGCCCACTCTCCGCTGTAGACAGAGCAATATATACGGCTCTGGCTGAAGCATGCATCGGTTTCCTCTTTGATCACGTCTTTCCCTGCTGTCTCATGCACAAACTAAAGGATCTGAGGTGGGTGGCGCAGCTTCCGTGACGATGTTTAAGGTGGCGCCGTGTGATCCCTTGAAGGGATTCATGCTCACTGGCTAGGTACGACCTTAAACAGCAGAATTATGGAATAATATGAATTATGATTTTAGGACGTCCACAGACGTCCTTGGCACTCCTCGTTACTTTTTTTAGGACGTGCACAGACGTCCTTGGCACTCAATGTGTTAAAAAGGTGTGTCTCTGGTCCATAAAACATGATTCTGGATTAATTTGTCGAAAATATAGCAACCCCGTTCATTCTGACGGAGTTCTCACTTCCTCATCTCGTCGCTTCGCAGGAATGGTCTGTTTCTATAATATATTCAGAACTAACAGTTCCCATTGATTAGCGTCCGTGGACCAGCACGCTAGGTTGTGTCCACAACTAACGTTAGCAATGAGCTATCGCTAACTTAACACGTTCACTGCCGTGGACGAGATATCTCGTCAAGCAGAAACCAACGGTTGACTGCCGTGGACGAGATATCTCGTCCAAATTTTTTTTTTTTTTTTTTTTACGGTGGGACGTCGATCAACCCCTTTTACATCTCCTATGGAGGTATTGAATGTGTGTAATCTATTTTACCGACCCACTAAGTGGCGACAGTGCTCTCCAGACGAGAGAAAGCCAAGAAAAAACAGCCGCGTGAGGAAGCCATTCTCATGAAAATGGATTGGCGAAAACGCTTTCGCTTTCGCGCAGGGAGCTGGCGGTGGGGGATTGCAAATTTGCATAATAGATTACGGGTGAAACACACTTTGAAACACGCAGCATAAATAAGACCAGAATCGCAAAAGCTTCATCAAAGCTCTCAACCGAAACCCCAAGAAACGAGCGAGCCCATCCAGACTCGCCCGACGAGGGGCAGCCAGGCAGCACAGACAGCAACTCGCTTGTCACACACCCGCTGCAGCCACGGAGGGAAGAGGAGAACACACACGGAGGGAGGAGTTTGAAGGAGAGGGGGGTTTCCTGCTGTTATGGAGAAAATTACTGTTCAAAACTATTGTTTAGATGTCTGACGTCTTACTGATGCCAAAAATAAATGGTTAAAGTGACTGTTCTATCGAATTTCACAAAAAGCCATTTATCTCAGCTTAAATTTTCAGACGCTGAAACCATGCTGTATTCAAATGCTAATGCATACATAACTACTAACTCTACAAACTAACTCTTTTAGACAGAGAAAGCACACATTCTATTAGTTCTTTTGAGATATTTTGTGTTCACAAAATACTAGCACAAAATAATCCTCGGCTCTTGAAAGATAGCCAGAATCCTCAAAAAAAAACCTTGGCAGAAGCTACCTACAGTAAAAAAAAAACTGGTGGCAGTGAATGTGTTAACGGTTGCTACGCTAAACAGGACATCTCAAAATGCCTAGACTTACCGAATGCACCTCCGCAGTTGGCGTCGCTCCAGCTAGAAGTGTTAATTTTGTGGCTAAACCTTGATTGTACTGCCCCAGATTGTTGAAACATTGTGGGCTGAAATGGTTAGCACAGGCCATGATGAATCTCGCGCAGGGAACAGCTTGCAATGGTACACAATAGAGAAAATGGCGCAGGTAGGTTGTGTGAGAGAGACCGCGCTCGGTATGCTTAAGGAGCCGCGTGACGTAACATGAAACCGGAGAACAGAGTGTAAGGGGGCGTGGCTTGAAGGAGACCGCAGGGGGAAGCTGGATAGGGACAAATTCAACTCTGACAGTTCTGAGGTTGTGAGCACTCATTACAGGGAGGGATGACAGCAGCATACAGTATATGCATTTAGAAGTAAAAACAGCTTTTGCATGGAATGGGACCTTTAATTCTTATTGGAGTTGTTCTTTGATAGTATATTTCCCTCTGTGTGGCTGTGTCCATCTGATCCAGTCACAGTCATAATAAGTATTATTGTATTTCCCTCTGTGTGGCTGTGTCCATCTGATCCAGTCACAGTCATAATAAGCATTATTGTCCCTTGGATTAGAATTAGACCAGAAACCTCCAACGTTAGATGAGAAATGTAATGATCTAAAAATGATAGATGAAAGATAAACAACAAAAATGTAGCCTATATATTTTAGATCTATATCAGAAAGAATATTGGTATTATAATACATACTCCTGTTGTGAAAGAATAGTATGTAATTCAAATGCCCTGTACAGTGTATCTTTGACACAGATTAATTACAATAGAAACATTTGCTATTCTGGTTCAAGGTCTTGCTCAAGGAAACTTTTTACTGTACTGTTGCGTGTGTGTGTTTGTGGCTGCTGGTGGGCACTGCTGGCGCCGTCTGTGGCTGCCGCTCCTCTGTCAGTCAGTCCGTTTTCTTTTGCTTTTCACCTATTTTCTTCTGTTTCCCCGTCGACTTTTGTTTGTTTTATCTTTATCTGTCTTCCCCTCTTCATCGTGTCTGTCTGTCTTTCGCTACTTCACCCTCCCTGCCCTCTGCTAGCCGGCTAACGGTAGCCAACAACAACACCTGTTAGCCGCCGGCTAGCGCTACACCTGGCCTGCTTGGAGCTGCCCTGCTCGCTCTGTCCCGCTAACGTTTTCTGGATTATTCACACTCGGACTTCTACTTCATTTTTTATTATGCCTCCGCCGGCGATAGCCAGGCCGGAGGCATTATGGATCCGGGTTGTCCGTCCGTACGTACGTACGGCTGTCCGTCCGTCCGTACGATGTTTGTTAATGCGATATCTGAGGAACGCCTGGACAGAATTTCATCAGATTCGCCTTAAACATTCACTTAGGCTCAAGGATGATCTGATTAGATTTTGGTGGTCAAAGGTCAAAGGTCAAGGTCACTGTGACCTCTCGAACGCCATTTTCAAGCTTGTTAACGCGATATCTGAGGAACGCTTGGATGGAATTTCATCAGATTCGCCTTAAACATTCACTTAGGCTCAAGGATGATCTGATTAGATTTTGGTGGTCAAAGGTCAAAGTTCAAGGTCACTGTGACCTCTCGAACGCCATTTTCAAGCTTGTTAACGCAATATCTGAGGAACGCTTGGACGGAATTTCATCAGATTCGCCTTAAACATTCACTTAGGCTCAAGGATGATCTGATTAGATTTTGGTGGTCAAAGGTCAAAGGTCAAGGTCACTGTGACCTCTCGAACGCCATTTTCAAGCTTGTTAACGCGATATCTCAGGAATGCCTTGACGGAATTTAATCAAACTTGTCTCAAACATCGACTTGGACTAGAACGACCGCGTTGCGGTCGTTCTAGTTTTTACTGGACCTCTGGACTTCATCTCCCCCTGGCTGCACTCATCCAATTCCCCTCGGTACCATGAGTAGCTCACCCACCCCCCGTGCTTACTCCCACTGCTGCTAATGTTACATCCCACTCACGCACTAACCATCTATCCCTATGGCTCCCCTACTAAACCCTCTCTCCTATCTACTAACATTACTAACCCTTTCTATCCCCGCTATAACCCCACCTTTCTGCTGCATGGTACACCCTGGTCTCCCTACCTCCCCCCCGTCCACCTCCACTACTCCTCCCATCAACTTTTACTTCTTAACAATAACTACCGGTTACCCCCCACTGCCCTCATCACTGCTCGCACTGCTGGCATCCTCCGCTGTCGCCCATACCTCCACCGTGGCCCCAAACACTCCAGCCATTCACATTCCTCCACTATCTCCTTCATCCAAACCATAAGCTCCCACCGCCCCCCCCTCCACTACACCCCCCCGCTCTGTCAACCTGGCTAACCTCCGTCCTCTCCACCGCGCCCCCACTACTCCACCTTCGCCCTCCTCAACACCCGGTCACTTAACACGTTCACTGCCATTGACGAGTTGATACGTCAAAAAAAATCCAACGGTTGACTGCCAATGACGAGTTGATACGTCAAAAAAAAAAAAAAAAAAAAAAATTGACGGTGGGACATTGATCTAACCCTTTTACATCTCTTATATAAATATTGGAGCCGCCGAACGTGTACAACCCATTCCACCGACCCACTAAGTGGCGACAGTCCTCTCCAGACTAGAAAAAGCCGAGCCAAAACTGCAGGGGAACGCGCGATGAAACCATTCTCATACTGTAAAATGGATTGGCGAAAACGCTTTCGCTTTCGCGCTGATTGCTGGCGGTGGGGGATTGCAAATTTGCATAATAGATTATGGGTGCAACACACTTTGAAACACGCAACATAAATAAGACCAGAATCGCAAAAGAAACCCCGTTTCTTGGGGTTTCTCAACCGAAACCCCAAGAAACGAGCGAGCCCATCCTCGCCCAGCGGCCGCCAGCAGACAGGAGCAGCAGCAGCAGCAGGAGCAGAAACGAGCTTGTGACACGCCCGCTGCAGCCAAGAAGAACACACACGGAGGGAGGAGTTTGAAGTAGAGGGGGGTTTCCTGCTGTTATGGAGGAAATTACTGTTCAAAACTATTGTTTAGATGTCTGACGTCTTACTGATGCCAAAAATGAATGGTTAAAGTGACTGTTCTATCGAATTTCACAAAAAGCTATTTATCTCAGCTTAAATTTTCAGACGCTGAAACCATGCTGTATTCAAGTGCTAATGCCTACATAACTACTAACTCTACAAACTAACTCTTTTAGACAGAGAAAGCACACATTCTATTAGTTCTTTTATGATATTTTGTGTTCACAAAATCTCAGCAGAAAAGAATCCTCGGGTCTTGAAAGATGAGCCAGAATCCTCAAAAAAAACCTCTGGCAGAAGCTACCTACAGTAAAAAAAAACGGCTGGCAGTGAATGTGTTAATAACAAAGCCCCCCTCCTGCATGAACTAATTCTTGACAATTCACTCGACTTTCTCCTCCTCACCGAAACCTGGCAACAACCCAATGATTTCTTCTGCCTCAACCAAGCATCTCCCCCTGGATTCAGTTACATCTCCAAACCCCGCCCCTCCCGCCATGGAGGCGGCCTGGCTGTCATTTTCAATCAACACTACCGGTTAACAGAACTCACCCTCCCCTCAGTTTCATCTTTCGAACTCCTGGCTTTCAAAACATGCTGCTCCATCACTGTTCTACTCATTTACCGTCCACCCAAACCCCACCCATCATTCCTGTCCGACCTCACCGAAGTCCTCACAATAGCCTCATCTCTCTCCTCCCGTCTACTCCTCCTCGGCGATTTCAACATCCACATTGATTCACCCACCTGTAAACCTGCATCTGACCTCACCTCTCTCCTGGACAACTTCAACTTCACCCAACACGTCACCTTCCCCACCCACGTCAAAGGCCATATCCTCGACCTTGTCTGCTCTGCCAATCTACCGGTTCTCAACATCCACCCTACTCTAACATTCCGGAACACCAAAGCAGTTGACCCTCTGCAACTCTCCGACCTACTCACCACAGCTCTCACCCTGCACCCAGCCTCCTCCTCACCTGATGATCTCACCAATTTCCTCAATGACACACTGTCTGCCTCCCTCGACTCCCTTGCCCTCCGCAAAACCAAAACCATCTCCTTCAACTCCTCTGCCCCCTGGTTCACACCCCACCTCCGCACCATGAAGCAAACTGGCTGCCAACTGGAACGACTCTACAAGAAAACCCCACTCACCGTCCATCTTCAAGCACTCAAAATCCACCTCTCCACCTATAAAGAAGCCCTCACTGCCGCCAAGTCTGCCTACTACTCCTCCATCATCAACGACCCCAGCCACAACTCAAAAACACTCTTCTCCACCGTCAACAACCTCCTCAAACCCTGCACTGACGTGTGCGTGCGTGCGTGCACACGCAATCAGGGCCCGAGCGTTGACCATGGAGAGCTCCCTGACTCCATCCCCGGCCTCCCTCCCCACCTCCGCGCCTCCATCCTGGGGGAAACAACCTTCAGGTGCCGTGGAAGCTCTTCCCACAGCTGGGCGCGACGGCTTGGCCTTGACTTTCACCCACAGTCAGTGGTTCGTCTCGTACTTTTCTTTTCTGTTTTTCCCTCGTGCCCCTGGGGTTTTAATGCTGTGGCTGATCAGTGTGCATATATATTATAATTTGTTTTTCAGAGGAATATCTCTCATTATGTAATCGTTCACTGGAGCTATGTGTCTAACTAACTTCTGTGACATTTTCATGCAATTGGTAATTTGATATTCAGATTCTGTTTGATCAATTGTGTTCCTCGGCACCAATGGGAACCACTGATATAGAGTCTGATGGATATGACACACAAGAGGCCTGAAAGAAACATCGTTGGACATTCAGTAAGTGGTTACTCTAGGTTAGGGAGAAGAGCATTTTTTCTAACTTGTAGTCATCATGAGATTATCCATACTTGTTCACTCACATGATCTTTGAATTTGTGCATGGATTTGTGTGGATAATTTTATTTGACAGATGCAGCTAACCAGGGTGCTACACAGGCAGGGCCGAATCTACCATATGGGCAACCTGGGCAGGTGCCCAGGAGCCCTCAGTATGAAGGGGCCCTAAAAAAATAAAAAATTGGGTCGGGCTCATGTCAGGCTCCACAGAACTATGACACAAATATAAGACCGGTAAAAAGAGGGAGATTATACGCACATCGCGGAAAAGGTGCAATTAAGGCTGGAGCAAAAAACGCTGCATAAATGAAAGAAGGTAGAGCCTGCACACTTGCTCACAATGCTAAAAGTTTAATTCAAAGAAACAAACGTTTTCGATCCACACTGGATCTTCGTCAGGTCAGCAATCTAAGACCAATCAGAATAAAATAAAAAATGTTTCCAAGAAGATTAAGTCTCCTGATTGTCATTGGATGGCTGTGGGCAAGTGGTGACCAGGGGTGTGGGAAGTGGGGGTGGTTATGGTGCTGCAGCACCAATTCAATTCAAATTAAAATAAAATGTGTTTTATATGTTTAAACTGCGATATTTAGGGTTTAGTTCAAGACTATGAGCAAAGCAAAGAGGGTGGAGATGTTATTTTTGATGTTCGGTTTATAATAATGTAAAGAGGGCAGCGGGATGTTTTATTATTTTATTACTTTTACTTTGGTACCCAGTAATGTGCGCTCTCTCTCCTTCACTTCCGATCTGCCGGTGAGCTGCGGACAATTGCCACAGCTGTGGCAAATTGGGACGATCAAGTCAGCGTCTTCCCTACTAAAGGATTGCCAGCGGTGACAGTCTTCAGTGTTCCAGAGTGAGTAAGGCGGAAGCTGTGCGTCTGTTCCTGGTGGTATTGTAACTTTGACTTTGAGAACAAACTTTTGCTTTATTGTGAGCCTATGGTGCAGTGCATCGAGTTAACCCTTCCATAGCAGAGATATTCTTCCTGGCTTCAAACGACCCAAATCTGGCTTCAAACGGCCCAAATTGGGCTTCAAACGGCCCAAATCTGGCTTCAAACTACCCAAATTGGGCTTCAAACGACCCAAATTGGGCTTCAAACGGCCCAAATCTGGTCTCAAACGGCCGAAATTGGGCTTCAAATGACCCAAATTGGGCTTCAAACTGCCCAAATCTGGCTTCAAACGGCCCAAATGTGGCTTCAAATGACCCAAATTGGGCTTCAAACAACCCAAATTGGGCTTCAAACGGCCCAAATCTGGCTTCAAACGACCCAAATTGGGCTTCAAACGGCCCAAATCTGCCTTCAAACGGCCCAAATTGGGCATCAAACGGCCCAAATCTGGGTTCAAACTGCCCAAATTGGGCTTCAAACGTCCCAAATCTGCCTTCAAAAGGCCCAGATCTAGCTGCAAACGACCCAAATTGGGCTTCAAATGAGCCAAATTGGGCTTCAAACGCCCCATTCTGGCTTCAAACGGCCCAAATCTGAGGTCTTCTGAGCTGCAAGGGTTGGGTAGCAGAGGGCGGACAAGGCAATGCTCCATAGTGTGGTCTGCTTCTCCACATTCACAGGTTTGGGCCAGTCATGTAGCCCCATCTGGCCAGAGGAGCTTTAGATCGTCCCGTTCTTGTTCTTAGGCGGTTGAGTGTCTTCCACAGAGACCAAGGTGCTTCTGAGCCAGGAGGGAGGTTTTCAGTGGGGGGGATTCCCATGTCAGTTGGAGGGGGGTTATTCTCTAGCTTTTCTGTCCAGAGCTGGATGAGATCAAAACCCATGAAAGACCCACCTGCTTACCAATCAGCTCTCTGGAAACAGCGAGTCACCATTCATATGGTCCCCATATGAAAAATACATTGCATTCAAATAAAAAAGACAATAAAAGGCTCCTGTTGAATTAATCAAGGACTAAAGCCTTGCACTTGTTGCAGACTACATTTAAAGCAGGACTAAACCCCCCAGATTTCTTGCAAAACGGCACTCCACTCGATCCCCAAACCCCGCAGGCAAGATGGCCGCCCACACTCTCTCGGTAACTTTAGACAGTCATTCGGGAACAGACTAATAATATCCAATGCAGATTTTTATTCTGACATACAGTAGTAAAGCTTCACAATTTGCGGTTTCAATGAATGAGGAAATAGGCGTGTCTGACGCTGTAGAAGTTGGAGCAGTCCATATTGCATTGTAATTGGCAGTTGTTAAAAACCACGCCTCTTTTGCGGGCACGAGCTCCGTGCCCGTGAGAAATCTGAGCTGAAAGCAGCCAGGATTCTTGGTATTGTCGTAGTTGTGTTTGTAATATGTGTCTCCATTTTTCATTGCCTCTCTCATCACTCATGGCATGGTCATTCAGACGTTTGTGGCCTATCTGTTCAGTCTTAACTCCTGCCTAAACCCTATAATCTATGCCTTTTGCTATCCCTGGTTTAGAAAATCTATTAAATTGATTGTTACACTTCAGATACTGCAGCCTGACTCCTGTGAGGCCAACATACTATAGAGAGAGGCTGTACAGTGACTGGAATCAGATCTGATCTATACAGGGAGAAACCAACTGCCCCAGTGCAGGTGACTTTCGAATGCTGCTTTTGCTGTGATTTCTCTCCAGTAACGGTCGGTTTTCGAATGTTGCTTTTGCTGGGATGTTCTTTTCAGTACAGCAGACGTTCGATTGCTACTTTCACTGTGAAAGCGACTGAGCCTCTGATCTTTCCGTTACAGTCTCTCTAACCCTGTCTTGCAATGTATGTGCATAATATTTGGTGTTAAGTCAAAAATATTTAAAGGTCCCAATTCGTGCAGCTGTAACCTCTTAAAAACGTGTGTCTCTGGTCCATAAAACATGATTCTGGATTAATTTGTCGAAAATATAGCAACCCGTTCATTCTGACGGAGTTCTCACTTCCTCATCTCGTCGCTTCGCAGGAATGGTCTGTTTCTATAATATATTCAGAACTAACAGTTCCCATTGGCCGCTGGGGGAGAGCCCGCCCCAGGCTCCCAGCGGCCAATCAGATTAGCGTCCGTGGACCAGCACGCTAGGTTGTGTCCACAACTAACGTTAGCAACGAGCTATCGCTAACTTAACGGTTGCTACACTAAACAGGACATCTCAAAATGCCTAGACTTACCGAATGCACCTCCGCAGTTGCTGGATCACGTACAGTTGGCGTCGCTCCAGCTAGAAGTGTTAATTTTGTGGCTAAACCTTGATTGTACTGCCCCAGATTGTTGAAACATTCTGGGCTGAAATGGTTAGCATAGGCCATGATGAATCTCGCGCAGGGAACAGCTTGCAATGGTACACAATAGAGAAAATGGCGCAGGTAGGTTGTGTGAGAGAGACCGCGCGCAGTATGCTTAAGGAGCCGCGTGACGTAACACGAAACCGGAGAACAGAGTGTAAGGGGGCGTGGCTTGAAGGAGACCGCAGGGGGAAGCTGGATAGGGACAAATTCAACTCTGACAGTTCTGAGGTTGTGAGCACTCATTACAGGGAGGGATGACAGCAGCATACAGTATATGCATTTAGAAGTAAAAACAGCTTTTGATTGATTGATTGATTGATTGCCTTTATTAATCCCACAGTGGGGAAATTTACTCGATACAGCAGCTCTCACAGGGAAGACATAAAAACAGCTCTAAAAAATAAACACAAAGATACAGTAAAAACCAATACACACACTAAAAAGATAAGAACAGCAACACTACTTACCAACAACAACCAACAATAGCAACAGCAGCAAAGGCATTAGAATGTAAAGTGCCACACTATAAAGTGCAAAACTATAGCCAGCAGCACACAATAACAATAGTTACCAATAAAAACGACAACAACAACAGTGCTATATTGTGCTGAACTATTATTGGATGTTAAAAAGTCTGACAGCGGTAGGGACAAAGGACGTGCGGTAGCGCTCCTTCGATTGTCGTCAACTTGGCAAGCATCCTCCTCTCACTCACCACTTCAATGGGGTCCAGAGGGCAGCCCAGGATCGAGCCAGCCTTTTTCACCAGTCTATAGACCAAATCACCGTGACGTCACCATGTAAACAAATTTACTTCCGGGTACCACTTGGGGAAGGCGGCAGGTTTAAATGTGCGTGTTGTCAAATAAATGCTGTCAAACCCTCTCGTTGTTTTCGGCCGACTACTTTCAATTTAAATGGTTAAACGGTTGGTAAACATGCTTGTCCGACGTATCTAGCCTTTCTTCTGTATTTGTTTTATGTAGTGTTAGCTAGCTAATAACGTTTGTTTGTCTGTCAAACTCGCTGTTTTGCAGACTCGTTAACGTAGAAGAGCCTGGTGACGCGAGGTTACGTTAACGTTACAAACAGAGCTACTGACGCCACGTTAATTTAATTTAGCGTCAAGTCTACTCTGGTCTGGTCCAACAGGTAAATTAGCTAGTCTGTAGCCTGTACTACGAAGCTAGTTTAATGCCTTATCCGAGTAAGTTTGAGTTTAAACCTGGTTTAGCCGTACTACAAAGCAAGTTAACTTTCAATCACCATGGCAACTGACGCTGCAAAGCTAACCTGGTCGCGACCAGGTTAGCTTCAGAGGATAAGATCAAAATCCATGACAGACCCATATAATCGGCTCTCTGGAGTCACTCACCGTTCATATAAGATCGCCATATGAAAAATAGATTGCAGTCAACTGAGAATATAACAAGAAAAACATTTGTGGCTCTGTAGGCTACATAATTAAATTAAGCCTACTTACCACTTTATGTCTTAACAGCTCAACGATGCGTGGAGAAATATGATCACTATTAATCACCGCGGCGCATATCATGAATGGACCCTCAAATGGAGTGAGGGTGATATTCTCCTACATGCCAGAAAAGCCTATACATATAATATAGATATGGGATAAATATGGATAGCCCCAATACTAAATATGCAGGCTATTCTTGCATCTTTCAGCTGGAACTGTGTCCTGTAGGCTGTATGCCAATATATGAGCAAAAATAGGCTAGTTTTTATCAATGATAATATGCCCGCATCGTCTCAATTCAGTTCAGCAGTTTTCTCTTTTATAGTAGGCTATTAGGCTTTATACTAGGCTATTTTATATATGAATTATTCGATCAGTGCAACCACACACATGAGTGATAGAGATCATTATTCATTGAGCATGCGTTTCTAAATCTATGGTCTAAATAGGCTTACAGATTGTGGAAATGTATAGACTGAGACTGCTGTATTAATGTATGCAGCTGTATCAGACAGAAATCGCTGATCAAAGTAGCCTAAATCAAATGACTGATGTGAATACAAGCTGCTGCTTTAGACAGCCCTTCAGCAGACTATCCAACGCGGATTTTCATTCTGACATTAAATCGCGGATACATTAAATATCCGCTAAAACTCTGATCATGCACTGCCCTTTCATGGAACGAGGAAATGGGTGTGGAAATGGGTGTGGGCGTGGATCAACTCAGCTGTTCATAATGTGATTGGCCAGCGCACCTCTTTCGCGTGGACGCGCGCCTGTGCACGAGCGAAAAACGTGCGCGTGCACAGGCAGATCCCAGGTCCACTTACCTAGTAAAAAACCAGCGTCGTAGTATCAGTTAACTAGATAGCTTTGATCCTGTTCAGTCAAACCAGATCAAAGGGACTTATCGCGGATCTGTTAAACTAGTTTCGTAGTACAGGGCTCTGGTCTCCACTAACGTTAGTGAAAGTGTTGTTATGAATGATATTAAACAACAACACAACACGGACGAACCATTTTTGTCTTCTTTGTCTGTTTTTGTCTTCAACACGTCAGTTTGTGCCGTCCACCGCCATTATAATGTGTGGACCTCAGGGGTACCCGGAAGTAAATGTAAACATCCCGCTGATTTGGTCTATAGAGCCTTTTCCTGTCCCTCTCAGTGATCCCTCCTCCCCAGCAGACCACTGCATAGAAGACTGCAGAAGCCACAATAGTGTCATAAAACGTGCTTAATAGAGATCTGCATACACCAAAGGACCTCAGTCTCCTCAGAAGGTGGAGACGACTTGCATGGAATGGGACCTTTAATTCTTATTGGAGTTGTTCTTTGATAGTATATTTCCCTCTGTGTGGCTGTGTCCATCTGATCCAGTCACAGTCATAATAAGCATTATTGTCCCTTGGATTAGAATTAGACCAGAAACCTCCAACGTTAGATGAGAAATGTAATGATCTAAAAATGATAGATGAAAGATAAACAACAAAAATGTAGCCTATATATTTTAGATCTATATCAGAAAGAATATTGGTATTATAATACATACTCCTGTTGTGAAAGAATAGTATGTAATTCAAATGCCCTGTACAGTGTATCTTTGACACAGATTAATTACAATAGAAACATTTGCTATTCGGGTTCAAGGTCTTGCTCAAGGAAACTTTTTACTGTACTGTTGCGTGTGTGTGTTTGTGGCTGCTGGTGGGCACTGCTGGCGCCGTCTGTGGCTGCCGCTCCTCTGTCAGTCAGTCCGTTTTCTTTTGCTTTTCACCTATTTTCTTCTGTTTCCCCGTCGACTTTTGTTTGTTTTATCTTTATCTGTCTTCCCCTGTTCATCGTGTCTGTCTGTCTTTCGCTACTTCACTCTCCCTGCCCTCTGCTAGCCGGCTAACGGTAGCCAACAACAACACCTGTTAGCCGCCGGCTAGCGCTACACCTGGCCTGCTTGGAGCTGCCCTGCTCGCTCTGTCCCGCTAACATTTTCTGGATTATTCACACTCTGACTTCTACTTCATTTTTTATTTTTACTGGACCTCTGGACTTCATCTCCCCCTGGCTGCACTCATCCAATTCCCCTCGGTACCGTGAGTGGCTCACCCACCCCCCGTGCTTACTCCCACTGCTGCTAATGTTACATCCCACTCACGCACTATCCATCTATCCCTATGGCTCCCCTACTAAACCCTCTCTCCTATCTACTAACATTACTAACCCTTTCTATCCCCGCTAACCCCACCTTTCTGCTGCATGGTACACCCTGGTCTCCCTACCTCCCCCCCGTCCACCTCCACTACTCTTCCCATCAACTTTTACTTCTTAACAATAACTACCGGTTACCCCCCACTGCCCTCATCACTGCTCGCACTGCTGGCATCCTCCGCTGTCGCCGATACCTCCACCGTGGCCCCAAACACTCCAGCCATTCACATTCCTCCACTATCTCCTTCATCCAAACCATAAGCTCCCACCGCCCCCCCTCCACTACACCCGCCCGCTCTGTCAACCTGGCTAACCTCCGTCCTCTCCACCGCGCCCCCACTACTCCACCTTCGCCCTCCTCAACACCCGGTCACTTAATAACAAAGCCCCCCTCCTGCATGAACTAATTCTTGACAATTCACTCGACTTTCTCCTCCTCACCGAAACCTGGCAACAACCCAATGATTCCTTCTCCCTCAACCAAGCATCTCCCCCTGGATTCAGTTACAGTACATCTCTAAACCCCGCCCCTCCCGCCATGGAGGCGGCCTGGCTGTCATTTTCAAACAACACTACCGGTTAACAGAACTCACCCTCCCCTCAGTTTCATCTTTCGAACTCCTGGCTTTCAAAACCTGCTGCTCCATCACTGTTCTACTCATTTACCGTCCACCCAAACCCCACCCATCATTCCTGTCCGACCTCACCGAAGTCCTCACAATAGCCTCATCTCTCTCCTCCCGTCTACTCCTCCTCGGCGATTTCAACATCCACATTGATTCACCCACCTGTAAACCTGCATCTGACCTCACCTCTCTCCTGGACAACTTCAACTTCACCCAACACGTCACCTTCCCCACCCACGTCAAAGGCCATATCCTCGACCTTGTCTGCTCTGCCAATCTACCGGTTCTCAACATCCATCCTACTCCATCCCCTCTGTCTGACCACACTCTCATCCAGTTCACTGTCTCATCCCCCTCCCCACGCCCCCTTAACCTCAGACAAATAACATTCCGGAACACCAAAGCACTTGACCCTCTGCAACTCTCCGACCTACTCACCACAGCTCTCACCCTGCACCCAGCCTCCTCCTCACCTGATGATCTCACCAATTTCCTCAACGACACACTGTCTGCCTCCCTCGACTCCCTTGCCCCCCGCAAAACCAAAACCATCTCCTTCAACTCCTCTGCCCCCTGGGTCACACCCCACCTCCGCACCATGAAGCAAACTGGCCGCCAACTGGAACGACTCTACAAGAAAACCCCACTCACCGTCCATCTTCAAGCACTCAAAATCCACCTCTCCACCTATAAAGAAGCCCTCACTGCCGCCAAGTCTGCCTACTACTCCTCCATCATCAACGACCCCAGCCACAACTCAAAAACACTCTTCTCCACCGTCAACAACCTCCTCAAACCCCACACCGACGCCCTCCCTACCTCCACACCCGACCTATGCAACTCTTTCCTACAGTTTTTTGCAGACAAAATCACCACCATCCATCAGTCACTATCCCCTGTGTCTGACCCAGCAGCCCCTACTCCAGCCCCTCTCCTCTCCATCCCTCTTGACCTGCCTACCCCTCCCCCACACCGCCGCCTCTCCTGCTTCACTCCAGTTACCCCCTCAACCATCTCCAAACTCATCAGCTCATCGAAACCACAACCTGCTCCCTCGACCCCCTCCCCACCCCCCTGCTGAAATCATGCCTCCTGGTCCTCTGCCCCTACCTCACCAATCTCTTCAACTCCTCCCTGTCCCATGGCATTGTCCCCTCAACCACTACCGGCCCATCGCAAACCTCCCCTTCCTCTCCAAAACCCTGGAACGCCTTGTCGCCCCACAACTCCAAACTGCACTCCAATAACCTCTTTGAACCCCGCCAATCCGGTTTCCGCCCACTCCACTCCACAGAAACTGCACTCCTCAAAGTTCTCAACGACCTCCTCACCTCTGCCGACACTGGATCCCTCACCTTCCTCATCCTCCTCGACCTGAGTGCAGCCTTCGATACCGTGAACCACGCCATCCTGCTGTCCAGACTTGAGGCTCTCGGTATCGAAGGCACCGCACTCAGGTGGCTCCACTCCTACCTCTCCAAACGCTCCCACTTCATCTCCCTCCACAACCACTCCTCCGCCCCCTCCACAGTCTCACACGGTGTACCCCAAGGCTCCGTACTCGGCCCACTCCTCTTCCTCATCTACATCATCCCCCTTGGTAAGATCCTCCGCCACTTCAACCTCAACTTCCACTGCTACGCCGACGACACCCAGATCTACTTCAGCACTAAATCCCCTCAGAAGCCACCCCTCTCCCATATCAACTCCTGCCTGTCTGCAATAAAAGTCTGGATGCAACACAACTTCCTTCAACTAAACAGCAATAAAACTGAACTCCTCCTCATCGGCTCCAAATCCACCCTCAGCAAACTCAACAACCCCTCACTCACCATCGACTGCACCACCGTTTCCCCATCTCCTCAGGCACGCAACCTCTGTGTAATTTTTGACCCCACCCTCTCCCTTGAGCCCCACATCCGCCATATTGTCAAAACCTCCTTCTACCATCTCCGCAACATCGCCAAGATCCGGTCCTCCCTCTCACACCCTGCTGCTGAAACACTCATTCACGCCTTCATCTCCTCCCATCTGGACTACTACAACTCACTCCTCTACGCCACCAACTCCACCCTCATCAATAAACTCCAACTGGTCCAAAACGCAGCCGCCCGTCTCCTCACCCACACCAAATCCTGGCACCACATCACCCCAGTCCTTCAACAACTCCACTGGCTTCCCATCTCCTCCCGGATCACCTACAAAATCCTCGTCATCACTCACAAAGCTCTCCACCAACTGGCCCCCCCATATCTCACCAACCTCCTCTCCCCCTACCAACCCTCCCGTTCCCTCCGATCCACCTCTGCCGGCCTTCTCTCCACCCCCAAATCCAACCTCCGCAGTTTCGGCGACAGAGCTTTCTCTAGGGCAGCTCCCAAGCTCTGGAACTCTCTCCCCCCGGACATTAGAGAATCAGACTCCCTCACTGTCTTCCAATCCCGCCTCAAAACCAATCTCTTCTCCTCTGCCTTCTCCTAGCTCCCCCTGCCTATCCCTGTGTGCCTGTGTCGTGTTTGTCCATTGTCTGTTGCACTTAGGTCGTCCCCGCCCCTTTAGTGTTTCTTTGTTTGTAAAGCGTCTTTGAGTCCTAGAAAAGCGCTATATAAAACCCATCTTTATTATTTATTATTTATTTATTATTTTACAGTGCATGTGGCTTTGATTGCTATATTTTCACTGTGAAAGCGATTGAGCCTCTGATCTTTCAGTTACAGCCTCTCTAGCCCTGTCTTGCAATGCATGTGCATCATAGTTAGTGTGAAATCAGAAAAGATAATTTCATTCATATTCAAGTTGTTCTTTGATAGTATATGTCCCTGTGTTGCTGTGTCCATCCTTCCAGTCAGTCATAAGCATTATTGTCCCTCCTATTAGAAATAGACCAGAAACCTCTGACATTAGATGAAAAATTTAAAATCTAAAAATGATAGATACAAACAACAAACTATGTATATTTTAGTCCTATACCAGAAAGAAAATGTCCGAAATACAGATTTGTGCTTAACAAAAGTTTATTAAACAGCAAACGTTGTGTTCAGCAAGATAATCTTCACAAATAAGGACCACTTTTATGACTTTTGAAGGATAAATGTGAATTGTGATTTTGAGAAAATGCTTTTTCCTGCGGTACGGTTAGTGACAAATCATGATTTCTATAAGACAGTGTGTGTTTCCTTCTGTTGCTGTTTATTCTCAGTACACTTCAAACTGCATGGTTGTCATCCTTCAGACCTACTGTAAGTTTGTTAGATTTAATTCAAGCTGTTCTCCAAAACATTAGCCAGAATATAGAAGACCCTCTGACATATTATTAATATAGATCAAACAGGGTTTGTTGCTGGAATTGATGTAATAATGTTAGAAGGATGCGTAAGAAGAACAATTTGAAGGGTATGGTGGTCTTGTAACTAAAAAAAACAGTGCTCCCTTGTTATCTTTGCCTGTGACTATAACCACTGTCAAACAGGATAAGCTCAACATGGGAAATGGGAGAAATAACTATCGTATATACATAAACTATACACAAACACATTGATTTCCCTCCAGGTATTTGGGATAATTGGGTTTCTGTATATGAAATTACTATATTGAAAACCTTGCAATTTGGCAATTTTGATTCAACATAATTATGTTGAATCAAAATAGCACACTTTTTTTAAAGCAGCTACGAGCAACTTTTTCGATCGTTATTAAACAGTATAATTACAATATTGATGCATCACACCTTACCTATAATAGTAGCTGAGACCAAAGCCGTGTGAATCGGAGATTGCTCCCTTAGATGATTATTAAGTCTCTGTCTAAACTCGCGTCAACAGGGGGCTCTCTCTGTCTCTCTCCTTACCGCCGGACCGGATAAACGCGGAAGTGAAACCCGGAAGTGAAACGCAGCTGCCTGCCTTCACCCGTTCGCGCTGCCTAGCAACATAGCATACTCTCGCAAACATCTCTCGTTATATTCTAACAGGTTTTTGGAAGTTATTTTGTGGTTATGGCCGAAGTGGCTGCTGCAAACCGTTTCATTTCACTTCCTGATCTTCCCTGGCCACAGACAGACTAACACTGGCCGATTCACTCGGGCTTCAAGCGAGACTACTCTGCGTTGGTCTCGTCTACTATTAGAGGTAAGATGTGATGCATTGATATTAAATTTATACTGTTTAATAACAATCGAAAAAGTTGCTCGTAGCTGCTTTAAGATATCTACAAATTAGAAATTGTTTTATCCTGGAAATTCACCAATTGAGCTATTACTTAATAAAATGTACAGTATATTACTATACTGCTATGAGGCACTTTGTAAGACTTAAAATAAAATATACATGGGCTGATTAGGTATAATTGGGGTTGAGATAGATGGGTAGAGGTGTGGGATCATGCAAACAACTTATCCCTACGTAAGAGAGTAAAGGAGTTAGACTTGGTGGTTCGTCTCGTACTTTTCTTTTCTGTTTTTCCCTCTCGCCCCTGGGGTTTTAATGCTGTGGCTGATCAGTGTGCATATATATTATTATTGTAATTTAAGTACAGTATATCAGATTTGTTTTTCAGATAAATATCTCTCATTATGTAATCTTTCGCTGCAGCTATGTGTCTAACTAACTTCTGTGACATTTTCATGCAATTGGTGATTTGATATTCAGATTCTGTTTGATCAATTGTGTTCCTCGGCACCAATGGGAACCACTGATATAGAGTCTGATGGATATGACACACAAGAGGCCTGAAAGAAACATTGTTGGACATTCAGTAAGTGGTTACTCTAGGCTAGGGAGAAGAGCATTTTTTCTAACTTGAAGTCATCATGAGATTTCCTTTACTTGTACCCTCACATGACATTTGAATTTGTGTGAGTGGACTTGTACAGGTAGTTTTATTTGACTGATGCAACTAACTAGGCTGCTCCAGGTGTCAGTTTTGCTGGAAACACACTCGGATATCATTCAAATTGTGACATTATGATTCTTGTATATTCAGATGTCTCTCTTTGAGTCTGTCTTGGTTGTTGTGAGTCCTTCGATGGAGTCATACCACACAAACAAATGAAGAATTGTTATTTTAGCTAAGGGGAGCTCAGCTGAAAAGGACACGGCCTCCCCTGAAACCTTACTATGAGACACTTAGGGGGAGCTTCAAAATATTCTCCATTCATGTGTCACACAGGTTGTAGATTTAGATTTTCTGTACATTAAGGTTCTTCAAAAAAATATGAATACAAATATGTCAATGCTGTGCGTTTATTTGGTCAAACTCATCACATTCCAATTTCCGAACTTAGTCTCCATTAATATATATATATATTGTATATTAACGGCTTAACCTGCACAGTAACATGTTAACCTCTTAGCCTGCACAGTAACATGTTAACCTCTTAACCTGCACAGTAACATGTTGTGCACAGTAACATGAAAGAAATACACTCAATTTGTCAACTACTGTATACTGTACGTGTGTGTGTGTGTGTGTGTGTGTGTGTGTGTGTGTGTGTGTGTGTGTGTGTGTGTGTGTGTGTGTGTGTGCGTGCGTGCGTGCGTGCGTGCGTGCGTGCGTGTGTGTGTGTGTGTGTGTGCGTGCACACGCAATCAGGGCCCGAGTGTTGACCATGGAGAGCTCCCTGACTCCATCCCCGGCCTCCCTCCCCACCTCCATCCTGGGGGAAACAACCTTCAGGTGCCGTGGAAGCTCTTCCCACAGCTGGGCGCCCCGGCTTGGCCCTGACTTTCACCCAGACTCTGTGGTTCGTCTCATACTTTTCTTTTCTGTTTTTCCCTCGTGCCCCTGGGGTTTTAATGCTGTGGCTGATCAGTGTGCATATATATTATAATTTGTTTTTCAGAGGAATATCTCTCATTATGTAATCGTTCACTGGAGCTATGTGTCTAACTAACTTCTGTGACATTTTCATGCAATTGGTAATTTGATATTCAGATTCTGTTTGATCAATTGTGTTCCTTGGCACCAATGGGAACCACTGATATAGAGTCTGATGGATATGACACACAAGAGGCCTGAAAGAAACATCGTTGGACATTCAGTAAGTGGTTACTCTAGGTTAGGGAGAAGAGCATTTTTTCTAACTTGTACTCATCATGAGATTATCCATACTTGTATACTCACATGACCTTTAAATTTGTGCATATATTTGCGTGGATAATTTTATTTGACTGATGCAACTAACCAGGATGCTACACAGGCAGGGCCGGATCTACCATATCGTCGGTGTCGGGCCAGGACCTCGAATGTCACTTTTTTCACTTTCTTACTTTTTGTCATGAATCAATGCCATTGGTCACCCTTCACGTCTCTGTGTGGTTTTTAACAAATGCAACCAATGGAAAAGCATTAAAACGAGCTTGTGAGTAAATCTCGTAACGCCATTCGCCCTCAATCTGTCAGTCAAACCTCGAAATCCCCCCCCTACCTCCGTGTGTACCCCCCCACGCAGGACACTAAACCCGGAAAAGACACACGGCAGACGCGCTGTGTATTTCTCATATCGTTTTGACTCATCCTGGCTTCCTCTGACGTTAATATATCAATCAAATGTTTTCCAGTTATTCCTAGGCTGCAAACTTGTTTTAACATGCAAATCGGAGTGCTTTCTGACGAGAATAAAGTAACGTTAACGTTACGTTATGTCAGACTATTTCTCACCCCATGCGAAAGCCCCAAATCGGCCATGAGAGGCGAGGGGCAATCCTGCTGCTCCTGCGCGCGTGCCCGCGGCCTGGAGCTTGGGGGCTCGTGCATGAGGATGCGGCTGCCTCCCGCTTGACTGGCCATGAGAAAGCGCTTCCAAGTCGGACTGATATTATAAACAACATCATTTGAGCTTATCCAGGTCAGATATTTATAAAGTAATGACACATTCAGCGGGAAACTAACTATAATTAAGACATGTGCCAACTTTGACGACATTTGGTTCAGTAGTTTAAAGCAAACAGGTTTTTTTTACTTCCTGAAAAGTTTCTGTTTTGGAAATTCGAGGTCCTGGAACGACAGCGGCGATATGGGCAACCTGGGCAGGTGCCCAGGGGCCCTCAGTATGAAGGGGTCCAAAAAAAAATGGGTCAGGCTCATGTCAGGCTCCACAGAACTATGACACAAATCTAAGACCAATCAGAATAAAATAAAAAATGTTTCCAAGAAGATTAAGTCTCATGATCGTCATTGGATGGCTGTGGGCAAGTGGTGACCAGGGGCGTGGGAAGTGGGGGTGCTTATGGTGCTGCAGCACCAATTCAATTCAAATTAAATTAAAATGTGTTTTATTTGTTTTACTTCGTTTCGAACTCGAGCTCTCACTCTAGTGCCTTATCCGCTGCGTACGCAGCCCACTGAAGGAAGATGGCGCCGGGAGAAGGCGACTCGCTAGGGAGCTCTAGTGACTTCATAGACAAATAGGCTTGTATTCCAGTGTAAACGCGTTTTGTTTTGATTTCGTTGCTTCGACTCGCTTTGTAAATACCTATTGTATATAACAGTGTAACTGAATAGTGTAGATAGTGGCGTCTTCGCACTTTTCTTTGCAAGAAACTGCGACGGCGGGGACCCGCTTTGTCCGCTTTGTCCGCTCGCATGCAAAAAACAACAACAAACAACAGCCCCACGCCCCCGCCATGGAGGCAGAGAACGGAGGCACGGACACCAGCGTCGGAATAAAATACAACAGGGACGCGCTGATCAAAATCAGGAAAGAACGGACATATCCCAACAGCAACTGGCAAGCTCCAGATCTTACGGATTTTCCTGAACTCAAAAAACAACGCTGGAGGAGGGGGAAGAGAGGGGGGCTTCTCGCCCGCTTGAGGAAGCGCGCGGATAAACCACCTCTCCCCAGCATTCTTCTGGCAAATGTTCAATCGTTGGAAAATAAACTTTGTGAACTAAGAGCGCGTGCACAATACCAAAAAGACATAGCGCGATGCAATGTTCTGTGCCTAACGGAAACCTGGCTTACTCCTGACACAACGGACCACTCTATCGCGCTACCAGGATTCAGTGTATTCAGAGGAGACAGAAACGAACAATCCGGTAAGAAGAAGGGAGGGGGCGTATGTCTTATGATTAATGAAAACTGGTGCGTGAACAACACAGTCATAGGAAGATACTGCTCGGAGGACCTAGAATATGTAATGCTCCAATGCGTGCCGTTCTGGAGTCCTCGAGAATTCAGTACAGTAACCGTGATGGGTGTATACATCCCCCCACAGGCAAACACCACGGCTGCGCTGAAACAGCTGCAACGAGCGATCAGCGCACATGAGACTAAACAACCTGAAATGGCCCTGGTAGTGACCGGGGATTTTAACAAAGCAAACCTGAAAGTAAGAATGCCAACGCTGCACCAGCATGTTCACTTCCCCACTAGAGGCAATAACACACTGGATAAATGTTATACAAATATCCGCCACAGCTACAAGGCTGTACCCCGTCCACCCTTTGGCAAATCAGATCACGCCTCCATTCTGCTGTTGCCCAGGTATCAACACAAACTGAAAAATCAGCCCCCAGCATTCCGAACCGCCCACTGCTGGTCAGACCAATCAGACGACATCCTGAGGGACTGTTTTGACCAAGTAGCATGGGAGGAGTTCAGAGTGGCAGGAGACCTGGGCGCGTACGCAGAGACGGTGTCATGCTTCATTAAGAAGTGTACCGACGACATAGTCCCGACAAAGAAAGTCAAAATAATGCCCAACCAGAAACCCTGGATCAACAGCGAGGTCAAGGCAGCCCTGCACGCCAGGACCACCGCCTACAGTTCAGGCACACCAGATCAATACAAGCAGGCACAATATGCCCTCCGGACCGCTATTAAAAAAGCACAGAGAGACTACGGAAGGCAGCTGGAGTCAAAACTGGACACCAACAACCCCAGACACCTGTGGAAAGGCCTCCATGCTGCTACAGACTTCAAAGAGGTGAAACGACAGAACCCCAGCACGTCACCCACCCTACCGGATGAACTCAACGCATTCTACGCTAGATTCGACCCCTCTGCCAGAGCGCCTCCCATCCACCACCCCCCCCTCCCCTCTCCCACCCCTCTCCCACTCTCCCCCCCCCATCACCTCCCTCCCTCCCCTCACCCCCCCCTCCTCCCCTCCCCCCCTGCCACCCCTCCCCCCTCACCATCCCCCCCCCTCTCCGTCCCCCCACCACCCTTCCTCCCCCCCGACCACCATCCCTCCTCCCCCCCCGACCACCACCCTCCCCCCTCCCCCCCCCCCCCACCAACTCCCCTCCCACCCCTCAGCACCCCTTCCCATTCACACCCAACCACCAACCCCCCCCCACCCCCCCCACCCCCACAGATCCAGACCACCCTCTCACCATCACTGAGGATGAAGTGTGCCGGTCGTTCCTGCGTATCAACCCACGCAAGGCGGCCGGCCCGGATGGCATCCCCGGGCGGGTCCTCAAGGCCTGCGCTCACCAGCTGGCACCCGTATACACAGACATCTTCAACCAGTCCCTCTCCCTCCGACGAGTCCCCCCCTGCTTCAAAGCAGCAACAATCATCCCCATTCCCAAACAGCAAAAAGTGACCAGCCTCAACGACTGGCGCCCAATAGCCCTCACGCCAATAGCCAGCAAGTGCTTTGAGAAGCTGGTCATATCAAAGATCCGCCCCACACTCCCCCCGGACCACGACCCGCTACAATTTGCATACCGCCCCAACAGGAGCACAGCGGATGCAGTAGCACACGTGCTCCACACCGCCCTGTCCCACCTGGAGGGGAAGGACACCTATGTAAGAATGCTGTTCGTGGACTACAGCTCAGCATTCAACACCATAGTACCCTCCAGGCTGGTAAGCAAACTCAGGGATCTGGGACTAAACACGGCAATGTGCGACTGGATCCTGGATTTCCTGACAGACCGCCGCCAGGTGGTGAGGGTGGGCAACCTCACCTCCTCCCCACTGACCATTAGCATAGGAGTGCCCCAGGGGTGCGTCTCCAGCCCCTTCTGGTATGACCTCTACACCCACGACTGCGTGGCGACTCAAACTTCAAACACAATTGTGAAGTTTGCAGACGACACAGCGGTCGTGGGGCTGATCTCGGGGGGCGACGGCGGCCTACAGAGAGGAGGTGGGGGTACTGGAACAATGGTGCCAGGACAACCACCTCTCTCTGAACGTCTCCAAGACCAAGGAGATCATTGTAGACTACAGGAGAGGGGGGGGGGGCACACCCCCAATCACCATCAACGGCACAGTGGTGGAAAGGGTGGACAGCTTCAAGTACCTGGGAGTCAACATCCACCAGGAACTGACCTGGGCCGGCCACACCGCCACTGTTGTCAAAAAGGCCCAACAGCGACTACACGGACTCAGGCGCCTGAAGAAATTCGGGCTGAGGAAAGAAATCCTCGGGGACTTCTACAGAGGCACCATTGAAAGCCTGCTGACAGGCGGCTTCACCGCCTGGTACGGGAACTGTACCACCATGGACCGCAGAGCACTACGGAGGGTGAGGCGCGCGGCCCAGCACGTAACAGGAGGTGAACTGCCAGAACTGCACGAACTGTACAACCAGCGGTGCCTCAGGAGGTCCCTGAAGATCATCAAAGACACAAACCATCCCCACAACAGCCTGTTCTCCCTGCTACCCTCAGGGAGGAGATACAGGGTTCCAAAAACACGCACAAATCGCTTGAGGAACAGTTTCTTCCCGCAGGCCACGAGACTCCTTAATATGCACAAATAGTGCAGTAGTCGTACCGTACCGTACTGCAGCTGCTACTATTACAGATGCCTAACGTTTAATTGTAAATTTAAGTGTATGTTTAATAAGGTGCCTAACGTTTAATTGTAAATTTAAGTGTATGTTTAATAAGGTACATGCTATTTGCACATGTATGTATAAAACGTCGAATTTGAAATGTCTGAACACGTCTAACGTATGCACATGACATGTGCACCTATGTGCAATGAATATGCCACTGTCGTATAAGCCACCGACTTGTCTTATTGCTTATTGATGCCTATTTCTTATTGCCTTATTGCTGTCTTATTGCTTATTGATGCCTATTTCTTAATGCCTATTACTTATTGCTTGTTGCCTATTTGTACTATGTCGTAAACGGAGTCCACTGCACAAGAATTTCACACGTGGTACTTGTACCATGGAGTGACAATAAAAATCTTGAATCTTGAATCTTGAATCACTGGAAGACTGTTATTTTTGCTCCAAAAAATTACTTTAACATTAAAACCGACCACCCACCAGTAGGTGGCATGGTGCCCCCCTGGGACTGATGCGGCCACCCACCTCACCCACGTGACTACGTCACACCCGATCAGCCCCGGGATAGTCACTCACCGTTCTTCCAGCCACGATTGAGGACATGTTATCTCAAGCTCCGTGTTAGCGCAAATTAGGCGCTCTCAGAAGCTAAAGAAAAAAAGGGCTTGTTCCGTCTCACTTTGCCCACCTCGAGAGGTTTTGCGTGGACGAGATTCTTCAGGCTTCGGGGACCCGATCCTGTTTCTCTTCACCAGCGGCATCGGAACAAGTCATCTAAAAGCTAAGAGTGTCTTCTTTACAGTTAACACCTGTATAAAAAGCTACCGCCGTGTAGCATGCTTCGTCTTCCCCGGCTGGGGTAGCGAATGTTTGGCTTGAGAGCTGACCAAGGTCTGCTCTCAAAAAAGTGTGAAAGCTAGCTTGCATACGTGCGAATAGCATTAGTACTGTTTAGCACAGAACAATATGCTAATTAGCAGGCTGCGTCCCCAGACAGGGTAACGCACCCAGTATTGTTGCAGATAGCTAGCGTGCACCCGTGCAGTTAGTATCTGTGTGCTAGTACATTGGGCGTGAGCTACCTCCGTGTAGAGCACGCACGTTCACTCCAGCTGGAGTAACGTTAAGTGAGAGTAGTAGCTAGAGAAGCCGTGTTCTCCAGATTAGCTAGATAGCTAGCTTGCACCTGTGCAGCCAGCATCTAGCATTGCGTAGCACTCCAGCTATCTTTACCGTTGCAGGCTACTGCTAGTTAGCTTACACGGTATAACCCCCGCTAATTCCTGGTACAGTCTGCGGAGCTTGCCGCGAGTTAGCTTTGCTGAACTCGCGCAATGAACTGGGCGGCGGCCAAGAGAAAGGGGGGGACAGCCAGGTGCTGTGTTAACTGTGAGGCTACGTTTAATTAATTAATTAAGTTACAATTAATGTGTGTACTGCCTAGGGCATGACCACGCAACTGATGCGTTGCTGAAGTCTGGCTTCTGCGAGACCTGCAACGCTTCACCCTGGGCGAGTTACGGGCAAGAGCGATGCTCTTTGTCGAGGAGGACTTGCCGCTCAGCGGCGCACCTCCCGAGGGAGGTGCATCCGCGGGGTCCGACCGCCCGGTCGGGGGGAGACACCCGCTGCTCAGGGTCCCCCGGACCAGCCTGAGCAGCAGGATCTGAATTGGGGGGATGAGCCCATCCATTTTATGTTGGAACAGGGTGGACTCTTCCCCTACGACCCCCTAGTCGATCCCCCCCAGGAGGACACCCCCCAAGGGGAGATGTCCGGTGGAGAGGATTGGGACGGTGCTACCACCGTCGCCACTGCGGCTTCAAACGGCCCAAATCTGGCTTCAAATGACCCAAATTGGGCTTCAAACGACCCAAATTGGGCTTCAAACGGCCCAAATATGATTTCAAACGGCCCAAATTGGGCTTCAAACGGCCCAAATCTGGCTTCAAACGGCCCAAATCTGGTTTCAAGCGGCCCAAATCTGACTTCAAACGGCCCAAATTGGGCTTCAAAAGGCCCAAATCTGCATCAAATGGCCCAAATTGGGCTTCAAAAGGCCCAAATCTGGCTTCAAAAGACCCAAATTGGGCTTCAAACGGCTCAAATCTGGCTTCAAATGACCCAAATCTGGCTTCAAATGACCCAAATTGTGCTTCAAACGGCCCAAGTCTGGCTTCAAACGACCCAAATTGGGCTCCAAACGGCCAAATCTGGCTTCAAACGGCCCAAATCTGGCTTCAAACGACCAAAATTGGGCTTCAAACGACCCAAATTGAGCTTCAAGCGTCCCAAATCTGGCTTCAAACAGCCCAAATTGGGCTTCAAACGGCCCAAATCTGGTTTCAAATGGCCCAAATCTGGCTTCAAATGGCCCAAATCTGGCTTCAAACGACCCAAATTGGGCTTCAAACGACCCAAATTGGGCTTCAAACGGCCCAAATATGGCTTCAAACGGCCCAAATTGGGCTTCAAGCGGCCCAAATCTGGTTTCAAGCGGCCCAAATCTGCCTTCAAATGGCCCAAATCTGGCTTCAAACGGCCCAAATCTGGTTTCAAACAACCCAAATCTGGCTTCAAACGACCCAATTTGGGCTTCAAACGGCCCAAGTCTGGCTTCAAACGACCCAAATTGGGCTGCAAACGGCCAAATCTGGCTTCAAACGGCCCAAATCTGGCTTCAAACGACCAAAATTGGGCTTCAAACGAACCAAATTGGGCTTCAAACGGCCCAAATATGGCTTCAAACAACCCAAATTGGGCTTCAAATGACCCAAATTGGGCTTCAAACGACCCAAATATGGCTTCAAACGGCCCAAATTGGGCTTCAAACGTCCCAAATCTGGTTTCAAGCGGCCCAAATCTGGTCTCAAATGGCCCAAATTAGGCTTCAAATGGCCCAAATCTGGCTTCAAATGACCCAAATTGGGCTTCAAATGACCCAAATTGAGCTTCAAACTACCCAAATTGGGCTTCAAATGGCCCAAATTGGGCTTCAAACGGCCCAAATATGGCTTCAAACGGCCCAAATATGGCTTCAAATGACCCAAATTGAGCTTCAAACTACCCAAATTGGGCTTCAAATGGCCCAAATCTGGTTTCAAGCGGCCCAAATCTGCCTTCAAATGGCCCAAATCTGGCTTCAAACGGCCCAAATCTGGTTTCAAACGACCCAAATCTGGCTTCAAATGACCCAAATTGGGCTTCAAACGGCCCAAGTCTGGCTTCAAACGACCCAAATTGGGCTGCAAACGGCCAAATCTGGCTTCAAACGGCCCAAATCTGGCTTCAATCGACCAAAATTGGGCTTCAAACGAACCAAATTGGGCTTCAAACGGCCCAAATATGGCTTCAAACAACCCAAATTGGGCTTCAAACGGCCCAAATCTGGCTTCAAACGGCTCAAATCTGGCTTCAAACGAGCCAAATTGGGCTTCAAATGACCCAAATCTGGCTTCAAACGGCCCAAATTGGGCTTTAACACATTGAATGCCAGCCATGTTTTCATTCCTGTAGGTAAGTTGTGCCAGGGGTGTTTTTGACGATTCTGGCTCATTTTAGAACAGCCGAGGATTCTTTTCTGTTAAGAATTCATGAACACCAATCATCTAAAAATAACTAATAGAATGTGTGCTTTCTCTGTCTAAAAGAGTTAGTTTGCAGAGTTAGTAGTTATGTAGATATTAGCCGTTGAGTACAGCATGGTTTCAGCGTCTGGAAATTTATTCAGAGATAAATGGCTTTTTGTGAAACAGTCACTTTAACCATTCATTTTTGGCATCAGTAAGACCGTCAGACATTCTAAACAATAGTTTTGAACAGTAATTTCCTCCATAACAACAGGAAACACCCCTCTCATTCAAACTCCTCCCTCCGTGTGTCTTCTCCTCCTTCCTCCTGGCTCTAACAGCGGGCGTGTCAGAAGCGCGTTGCTGCTGCTGCCTGCCTGCCTGTCTGCGTGCGGCCGCTCTCGGGCAAGACGAGTCTGAAATGGATTACTGTCAAATCGCCTCGCCATTTCCTTGAATGGCTTGCTCCCGCGGTGTGTGTGTGTGTGTGTGTGTGTGTGTGTGTGTGTGTGTGTGTGTGTGTGTGTGTGTGTGTTCGCGCGTTGCTCCGCGGCTCCGGGGCGGAGGGGATCTCTGTCCGTTCTGTGTGTGTGTCTCCGGCTTCTGACTGTAAAATCACCAAGCCATTTCCGCGGGAGGAGGCTGCTTTTGGTCCACGGGTCCGTGGCTGTGGCTTCTATCTGTCTCTGTCGCCACTTAGTGGTCGGTAAAATAGATTACACACATTGTCTTGCTCCAATAGTTATCTCGAAGATGTAAAAGGGGTTGATTGATGTCCCACCGTCAAAAAAACATGTAAGACGAGTTATTTCGGCTCTGGCACTTAAGCGTTGGATTATGTAAGACGAATTATTTCGGCTATGGCACTTAAGGTGTTAAATGGCCCAAATCTGGCTTCAAACAACTCAAATCGGGCTTCAAACGACCCAAATTGGGCTTCAAACCGCCCAAATCTGGGTTCAAATGGCCCAAATCTGGCTTCAAACGACCCAAATTGGGCTTCAAACGGCCCAAATATGGCTTCAAATGACCCAAATTGGGCTTCAAATGGCCCAAATCTGGTTTCAAACGGCCCAAATCTGGCTTTAAACGGCCCAAATCTGGCTTCAAATGACCCAAATTGGGCTTCAAACGACCCAAATTGGGCTTCAAACGGCCCAAATATGGCTTCAAACGGCCCAAATTGGGCTTCAAACGGCCCAAATATGGCTTCAAACGACCCAAATTGGGCTTCAAATGACCCAAATTGGGCTTCAAATGGCCCAAATCTGGCTTCAAACGGCCCAAATATGGCTTCAAACGAGCCAAATTGGGCTTCAAACGGCCCAAATCTGGCTTCAAATGGCCCAAATATGGCTTCAAACGGCACAAATTGGACTTCAAACGGCCCAAATGTGGCTTCAAACGACCCAAATTGGGCTTCAAACAACCCAAATTGAGCTTCAAATGACTCAAATTGGGCTCCAAACGGCCAAATCTGGCTTCAAACGACCAAAATTGGGCTTCAAACGACCCAAATTGAGCTTCAAGCGGCCCAAATCTGGCTTAAAACGGCCCAAATTGGGCTTCAAACGACCCAAATATGGCTTCAAACGACCCAAATTGGGCTTCAAACAACCCAAATTGGGCTTCAAATGGCCCAAATCTGGCTTGAAACAGTCCAAATCTGGCTTCAAACGAGCCAAATTGGGCTTCAAACGACCCAAATCTGGCTTCAAACGGCCCAAATCTGGCTTCAAACGAGCCAAATTGGGCTTCAAACTATTTTCTGGCTTCAAACAGCCCAAATCTGGCTTCAAATGGCCCAAATTGGGCTTTAAATGGACTCAGAGCTCCAGGCGGGAGACATGGGGCTAACGCCCGATGAGAGGCCGTAACACTCTCCGACAAACGGTAGCCTAGGAAAGAACCAGAAGGGTCAAAATGACCGATTGGCGAACATACACCCACCATTGGAGGGCCGCTACCGCCTGCCATAAGTCAGTGTTCGGGTAGTTGGTTCCTTCAGACTGTGGGTCTGCTTCTGATGGCAGAGCCCTCGGAGCGAGGCTGAGATACTCTTTGGAGTAGTGCAACTTAGGACAGAACCAGAAGGATCCGACTGAGCGAATAGCAAATAAAGCCTATCAATGGAGAATGACTGAAGGCTGACCCAGGTTGGTCTGTCTCCAATGGCACTGAACTCGAGCGTAACCGAGGTTCCCCCTGGCAACTAAGAGCTTCGAACCTGGACCGCCTGGCCGATGAAGGATCTTCTGCAGATAATAAAAGCAGTACAACCCAAAGCGCTCTGACTCTTATTTCGAATAAAACGCTACAACATCAGTCAGGTGTAAAAGGCTGTTGAATGAGTGATTGTGTCTCGCTTCGCTAATCTAACACACCCCTGCTTTGGCTAACCTACCCTGCATGCATGCTTGCTTGCCCCACAGATTAAAGAATGCCGCCAGTCCGAAGGGGAGGGAAACGCTTGCTCATACCGGAGGAGCCGTAGTCGGCGAAAGAATCCCTGCCAAGTTGACAGAGGAGTCCAAGAAAAGAGTAGAGAAAGCCATCGACTTGCTAACCAGCTTTGGCAGAGGGAGATGCAGAGTGGTGGAGGAGAAGGACCTTCCTCTGGTGGCCGTTAAAGGCCGATTCCACATCATCTTTGTCCTAGAACATGCAGCGATCATCCTGAGACTGATTCCAGTCGATACCTCCAAGAACTGGAACATTAGAGGGGCCATGACGGGGGCCACCATGGCGATTAAACGCCTTGCCAATGAACTGATAGTGGCTGGGGCCTTCTCACCCTACCAGCAAATGGTGCCACTACCCCTGGTGTTCTGTAGGGGAAGGGGATGCCAGGGACTGGAGGAACTGTGGGAGTGGTTCGAGGGTGACGAGGAGGCTAAGAGGGTGGTGAGGGAGGGGCTCATGGAACTGTGATGTTAGCTGTGGGATATAATGCTTGTTAACAGTTGCACGTGAGGCTGTTGAAGAATGTTAATGTGTTAATGTGTTGTACTATGTTAAAAAAGTATATTGTAACATGGAGTATTGAGACTCTCCAGGTAAGAAAACAAATAATTTCCCAATTAGTACTTCCGATAATTGATTATGCTGATATTGTTTATCAAAACACCATAGATTATCACCTGCGTCCTCTTAATGTTGTGTTCAATAGTCTGTGTAGATTCATTTTAAGATGTCCATACCTTACCCACCATTGTAATATGTATCATTCACTTAACTGGCTATCTCCTAACTCCAGAAGACATTTTCACTGGCTGCAATTCATTTTCAAATGTATCTACTTCAACTATCCATCTTACCTTAAACAGTAGGCCTACTTAGTCCCCCATATTTCTTCATATCCACTTAGACACTCCCAATATCCTTCATTTGTTGTCCCCAAAACTCTCAATCAAACCGGGCGTAGGGCATTCCATTTCAAAGCTCCATTCGATTGGAACAACCTACCAAATTCTCTGCGCTCTATTACTTCACTGTTCATGTTCAGGACTGCATTACTTACTCATCTAAAAACAACCTGTTCCTGTTTCTAACTACATTGACGATTGTAAATTTCCCTTGGGTGTGCGTGTGTGAGTGTGTGTGTGTATGCGCGTCCGTGTGTGTTATGATTGCGCGAGGTTTGTACCTCTACATGTTTATGTATTCCTGTAACTCTCTTTTGTTGTATTGTTGATGCATTTTTTGTTCTTATGTAGGTCCCCCTCTAAAACGAGATGATTCATCTCAAGGGGTTTTCCTTCAATAATAAAGTTCAATATGTTAAACATTCGTTCCCTGTCAATTGTGTTAATAAAATGTGTTTTGTTCAATACATTTTTATTTATTTATTATATATATATATATATATATATATATTTTTTTTTTCTCTTCCCCTCTCCTCTTTTCTCCAACAAAACCAAAGCCCAATAAAGAAAAGGATGTCTAATAAATTGCGCGTCGTCATTCTTCCTTGCAACTAAATAGACTACTGCTCTCTTAAAATCTTACCTAGACCCCAGCTAATACCTTCGCCTTTCCCTGTGTTTCACAGAGTCCAATTTAACAATGGGAGACTTCATAAGGGCGGTCTACCACGGAAGGTGGTACTTCAGCCATCAGAGGAGACTCGGAGAGATACGGAGAGCAAGCAACAATGATATTGAGGAGGGCTTCAGACAGCTGGCCATCAGCTGCCTAACGAACGAGGGGCTGGCAGAGGGATGGACGGTGGAGGCCAACAGACCGGTGTTGACCTCGAGGGGACTTATGAGGATTGACCTCATGCTCATCAGGGGATCCAAGATGCTGCTAGTCAGCATCGGTACTAGGCCACCTAGGAACGAGAGACAGATCAGCAGTATGAGCAGAGCGTTGCGGGAACGCCTCATAGAGCCAGCAGGGATCCTGCGAGGGAGCTTCCCCCACATACGAACAATAAGAACCTTTGGGGTTGTCCTGAACACCCTAGGGTCGGGGGTGCTTCCAGTCACCATGGACCTCCTGGAGGACATAGGGGTAAATAATGAGAGATGGGATGAGGCGGTCCGGAGACTCCTCTGGCTTAGGCCGCCAATATTAAGGAGTAACTGGAGAAACTCGTCCTGGAGCAGCTCAGGCCTATGGTCAAACCATCCCTTGGCCCCCTCCAGTTCGCCTACCAGCCCCGACTGAGAGTGGACGACGCGGCCATCTACCTGACCAACCGCGCCTACGCCCACCTTGACAACCCGGCCAGCACTGTGAGAGTCATGTTCTTCGACTTCTCCAGTGCGTTCAACACCATCAGGCCGGCTCTACTGGGTGAGAAGCTGACGGCGATGCGAGTGGATGCCCCCCTGGTGGCCTGGATTGTGGACTACCTGTCGGGCAGACCACAGTATGTGCGCCTGCAGAACTGTGTGTCAGACAGAGTGGTCAGCAATACGGGAGCACCACAGGGGACGGTCTTCTCTCCCTTCTTCTTCACCATCTACACCACGGACTTCACCTACCAGACAGAGTCTTGCCACCTTCAGAAGTTCTCTGACGACTCTGCGATAGTGGGATGTATCAAAGATGGCGATGACGATGAGTATCGGGATGTGGTGGCCAACTTTGTCACATGGTGTGAGCAGAACCACCTGCAGCTCAACGTGTCAAAGACAAAGGAGCTGGTGGTGGACCTGAGGAGGGTCAAGGCTCCGGTGACCCCTGTTTCAATCCACGGGGTCAATGTTGACATAGTGGAGGATTACAAGTACCTTGGAGTGTACATTGACAATAAACTAGACTGGGCTAAGAACTCTGATGCACTCTACAAGAAGGGGCAAAGCCGTCTCTACTTTCTGAGACGGCTGAGGTCCTTCAACGTCTGCCGGACCATGCTGAGGATGTTCTATGAGTCGGTAGTGGCTAGTGCCTTCCTCTATGCTATTGTGTGCTGGGGCAGCAGGCTGAAGGCAGCGGATGCCAACAGACTTAACAAATTGATCCGTAAGGCCAGGGACATTGTGGGGCTGGACCTGGGCTCTCTGACTGCGGTGTCAGAGAAGAGAACGTTATCCAGGCTACGCTCCATCATGAGCAATGACTCGCACCCACTCCACGGCGTGCTAGTCAAACACATGAGTACATTCAGTGAGAGACTGATTCCACCGAGATGCAACACGGAGAGGCACAGGAAATCATTCCTGCCTGTGGCCATTGGTCTATTTAATGCCTCTCTTAAAAGAGCACCTCGGAGACGCTCAGTCTCCCTGAGACTGAGCCAGCCGATAGGCTAACTGGAAAAGTGCCTGGCTGAGCCACGTGTAACGTATAGGGCAAGCCGAATAATATAAGTTCAGTGTGCAATAAAGATAGGCTAACTGGAAAAAGTGCCTTGCTGAGCCACGTTTAACGTAGGGGGCAAGCCGAATAATAATATAAGTTCAGTGTGCAATAAAGACAATTGGCACATAAGGTATACTTACTCTATGGATTTGCTTACTTAGACGTACTCCACTATTTTGCTCCTACCGCATTTAATACTGTTTACTATTTATACTGTTTATACTGTTTATTCCATGCTATGGTGTGTTCTTTCTTCTTATTCTGCTTATTTTACTGCATTACTGTATTTTATTTTATATTATGTGTGTTATGTGAACGAGCAACTGTAACTTGTCCCAATTTTCCCCCGGGGATCATTAAAGTCTTTCTGATTCTGATTCTGATTCTGATTCTGATAACTAAGGGTATCGCTGACCTAATGGGAGTTTGTTAGAAACTGTTAGAGGAAGTGTGCAAGTTGACCCACGATTTTTCTCGCTGTTGTGAAACCACGCCAATAAAACTGTTTACCCAAAGCACGCAGGTGAAATGTGAAGTCTTTCCTGCCAATAAAAAGAACTGGTTCACACCTGGTATGTCTCTCCACTAGGAACGACCGGGTATAAGGGGCTGTACACTCACAAATAACATGAAAACTCATAAAGAATCAACGGTCTAGGAGACAATAATATGTTACTGACGTGAGGGGTGCAGTTGCTGAGGGGCAACCACAAGTGTGCGATGATCAGTGCCACAGAGTGTTGTTCGAATTTGCCTGGGTAGTGAGAAGGGGCGGAAGACAAGCCCTGCCGAGTCATGCCATACAGAAGAAACGGCTAAGTGGGCACGGCAGAAGAGGCGGGTCTGGTCGCTGAACCAAACCACTATGAGGGCAAAACTCGATGCCTCGTCCATACCAGTTGGCCTCCTGGGGACACTGAATGGACCTGGATACTCTAAAGCAGAGGTTCTCAAATGTTTTTCAGCCAAGGACCCCTTACAAGATAGAAAATATACCGGGGACCCCCTCATTCTGATTTGTGATTTTGGGCTAAGCTTAATTGTTTCCACGGTAACGTGCTTGACTTTTAATTTGATAGGTTTGTTATTAGAATGTAATCCATGAACCATTTTAGATTTAAAGCATAAACTATTTTTGTTGAACTATGAAGATTTTGCAAAAAAAAAAAAAAAAAAAATTTTTATTACATTACATTTACATTACGTCATTTAGCAGACACTTTTGTTTTGTCCAAAGCGACTTACAATATCACAATTTGTCAACAGTACAGAAAACCATATGCAACACAATCAATGACAGCCAAGATATTTTGATAGACTAGCACCATGTAGGAAGTAGTTTGAGAAGGAATAAGTAACATGTAGCATTTTATTTTTTAATAAAAAAAAAATATATATATATATATATATATATATATATATATTTTTACTTGCAAACTTTTCGTGGACCCCCTGGGGGTCCGCGGACCCCCATTTGAGAACCACTGCTCTAAAGTATGGCCTCGTCCGCTCACTCATGCTCAGCCTTAAAAATGGAAAAGAACAGGGACAAAATAGCTAGCTCCAGTGACGCCATGCCCGGTGAGGGAAAAAGGAGTGGGGTTAGGGAGGGCGAACCACCGAGGGGGTCTGTCTGCAATTCCAGTTTGGAGATGGACTTCTCCTATGGGTGGTATATTAATAATAACCATTTTATAATAACCATCCTTACAGAATCTTTGATTGTCCAGGGGGATAGGACAGAAATGGCAGTATGGCCACTTAAACTTCTAACGCTTTCCTTCTTATTATCTGAACTTAGGTGGACCAAAGGCGATTTAACTAGGGATTTCCCCAACATGTTAGTGCCAAATGGTCTTATGAGCCTATTCTGTGTGTTACAGGTTGGAAGGAGCTAATCTTTTAACGAGATACTAGAAAAGGAACCTAAGCCTCAACCCACTCCAGAACAACATGGCGTCAGCAGGGAGGGCCTGCTTCTTAGAGCCAAGGTCTTCAGGCAGTAGGGTTTACACCTCACCCCTACCCAACCCTGGCAATTCCCAAATATGCGTGCAACGATCCCTCTCTACACCAAGAGTAAATCGAGGCAGGAGCAGAATACGCCGTCCTGGAAGAAGCCCACGAGATACCGTCGGACCACAGCCGCCGGGGCAATCACCGACTCCAGGACAGGGAAAAAGGTTCTCGACTCTCAAGAGAAGGCTCTTTGTTCCCCAAATAAAATTAAAACCCATCTTCTTAATGGGGTACAAAAGAGAAGTCCTCCCAAAGGCGGGATGCAGGAGGAAGCTATGGGGACTTGACAAATCGATCAAAGTGGTCATCAGACTTCCCTTTGAAAAGCACCCATGTATACTATGTAAGACTTTCCTGGGTACAGCGCAGAAGGCCTCAGTGCATTTTAAAACCAAACACAGGGCCAAAACGGTGACTTTTGCGTGCAGGCACTGCTCAAAACTAAACCCAAGTCTCAGGTCAATTGCATGTCATGCTGCAAAATGCATGGCACCCAAACAGAAGATTAAGGAGGATGGGGCGTTTAAATGCGATACTTGCCACAGGGGCTTCACTACTAAAGCTGGTCTTACATTACACAATAGGAAGAGTCACCCCTCGTTGGCAGGGACGCGGACACCAGTGGGGCCTATGAGCCCGGGTGCTAACACCGCTAACCCACCAGAAGAAGGGGTATCAGAGACCCTACCTGATTCTAGGATTTGCCCGACCTGCAGCAGAGAGTTTAGGTCTAGTAGGGGACTATCCCTACATTACCGGAAAATCCACCCAGCACTGACACTTCCAAAAATAGTAAAGAAGGGAATGCCCACTAAAGGTATACGGGGCCAATGGACAGATGCGGAAACAGACACCCTCAATACCATCATTGACACCATGGGGGGGATTCCGGGACTATACAAACTGGCAAAAGAAAGCCTGCCAAACCGCACTATCGATCAGATAAAGTTCAAGGTTAAGAAACTTAGGAAGGCAAGGAGAGGGGTTGAACCTACACAACTGCAAGGTGGGAATTGGGGACAATGCCTAGCTGAATTAGAGAAGCCCCTGACCGTCCAACCTCCACCAAACAAGGTCAGGGGTCTGCTCAAGAGGGAACTTAGAAAGGTAGAGGGCCAACCAGCCCTCCCACTCTCACTTAAAAGCACAGTAAAAGAATTAGGGTATTTCCTAAGGAAGCTGTTCACCAAAATTAGTCCACGCTCGTCACGACCACCCTCCAAGGCCATAGGCTCCAAGGGCAGGAGGGGGAAAATGACCCAATTAAAGAACAGTCGCAAGCTCCAGCTTTTGTTTAGGACGGACAGGGAGGATCTGGCTAAACTCATCCTAGATGGGGAACAGAGAATTGAGTGCTCCATTGACCCCGCCATAGTAGAAAAGACTTTTGGGGCAAAATGGGAAGCCCCCGATAAGTTTACAAGCATAGGCCAGTTCAAGCCACACGCAGGATGCGACAACTCCTACTTTGAAACCTTGATTAGCAAAGAGGAAGTCAAACAGACAATTAGGAAGCTCAAAAACGGAACAGCCCCCGGGCCTGAGGGGGTTACTAAAGAGCACATCCTTGCCTATGACCCGAAGGGTAACAAACTAGCCTATTCTGCCAACCTTATTCTGATAGCGGGACGGGTACCAAACATACTCAAAAAGAATAGAACGACACTAATACCCAAGACAAATTACCCCGAAAAGCTCAAGGACATATCACAATGGAGGCCCCTATCTATCGGCCCCGTAATACTTGTGCTACTCTCATGCATCATCAATAAAAGAATGGGAAAGGCCTGCGAGATTAACCCTAGACAAAGAGGCTTTATAGAGGCACCAGGCTGTGCAGAAAACCTGATCATCCTGGAGGGGATCATTAAGATGGCCAAGAGGGAAAATAGACCACTGGCAGTAATATTTATTGACTTCGCCAAGGCGTTTGATTCAGTGTCACATAAACATATTGAGGAGGTCCTGAAGGCCAGAGGGGTGGATGAGACTATCTTGGACTTTGTGAGGTCCTCTTACCGAAAATGTAGGACAGTCATCAAAACAGTGCAAGGCCCGACTCGAGAGATCAACATCAAAGTTGGTGTCAAGCAGGGAGATCCTCTCTCTCCTCTCCTGTTCAATCTAGCTATTGACCCCCTAATAACCAAACTCGAAGAGGTAGGGGAGGGGTTTAAGTATGGGGCGAAGAGTGTCACCACCCTCGCATTCGCAGATGACATAGCCCTGCTGAGCTCCTCATGGCAGGGTATGGCGAGGAATCTAGAACTCCTAGAGGAATTCAGTAAACTCACTGGGCTGGAGGTCAATATCAAAAAGTGCCATGGGTTCTTCATAGACAAAACGCCTAAGGGCCACACTATCAACCAATGCCCTCCATGGAAGCTTAAAGGAGAGGACCTCCATTTGATAGGTATCAATGAGGCAGAGAGATATCTGGGCATTGGGGTCAACCCATGGAAGGGTCTAGTAGTACAGGACCCGGTACTAAAGGACATTGTAGACAAGATAGGCAGGGCCAAACTAAGACGAAGCCAAAAACTAGAGATCCTCAGGGTTTATGGGCTGCCAAGAGTCACGTACTTGGCCGACAATGGAATGGTTCCGAGGGGGACACTGGAGAAGTGTGACCAAGTTGTGAGGGTTGCTGCAAGGGAATGGCTGCATCTCCATAGTGCAGTGCCTAACGGTTTCCTATACTCCAGCTTCAAAAGTGGAGGTATTGGCCTGGTAAAACTGGCTCAGCACATCCCATCTATACAGGTTAATAGATTGGCGGCAATGGCCAACTCAAAAGACAGCGTCACAGGGGAGATAACGCTAAAGACCATCACGAGAACTAAGGTTCTCAAGCTTAGGACCTGGGTGAGGGGAGAGACCTGGCGGAAATCTGACTACAGAGCTCTTAATGGCACCCCAGGAACAGGAACGAGAGGGCTTAAAAGAAAAGAGCACAATGAGATATTTGATGGGCTCTACTTTAACTGGCGACAACAACAACATCAGCAATGGGCTAATCTTCCCACGCAAGGGGTGAGAGTCGCGACTCTTAGGAATGACTCAATAAGTAATCATTGGCTGAGAGATCCGATATTCTACAACATCTCGGACTCCAATTTCATCCTGGCTAATCAAATGAGGACTAACTCATTTCCTACTAGGGTCTTCCTCAAGAGGGGCCAGAAAGCCACTAAGGCTGAAAAGAGATGTAGGCTTTGCAACAAAAAGGCAGAAACCATGAACCACATCATCGGCAAATGCCACCAGCTCAGGAAGATTAGGATGGCTAGACATAACAAGTTATGCAACATACTCGCCGTGGAGGCAGCCAAAGTGGGTGAAAAGGATTACCAGGGGCACCAGTTTTGAAAAGGATTACCAGGGGCACGCAGGTCTGGTGGGGCCGGGGCTTGGGTGTAGTCCGTGGGGGGTTGCTTAAGAGTGGGGGGCATGGGACCTCCTGGTGAGCGGGGCTCTGGAGGGGGGTCTCTGCCGGAGGTGTGGGACCCGGGCAAGGTGAGGGGCAGGGCGGGTAGTGGATGGCTGGTGGTAGGGGGGGCTGGCCTGGGTGTCTGGTGGCCGGGAGAGGGGCTCTTAGCCTGGGTAGAGGCAGTCTGGAGGTCGGGGTGGCTGTGCATGGAGTGTGGGGCCGAGAGAGGGGCTGTGGGGCCGAGAAAGGGGCTCTTAGCCTGGCTAGAGGCAGTCTGGAGGTCGGGATAGGCAGCCTGGAGGTCAGGGTGGCTGTGCATGGAGTGTGGGGCCGAGAGAGGGGCTCTTAGCACCAAATCTGGCTTCAAACGGCCCAAATCTAGCTTCAAACGACCCAAATTGGGCTTCAAACAACCCAAATTGGGCTTCAAACGGCCCAAATATGGCTTCAAACGACCCAAATATGGCTTCAAACGACCCAAATCTGGCTTCAAACAGCCCAAATTGCGCTTCAAACAGTTTTGCTGTACCACAACGCTAGTTAACTTCTTATCGAGATAGATCACCATAGCAACTTATGCTCTACGGCTAACCTGCTTTGTAGCAGGTTAAGTTCAGAGGATAAGATCAAAACCCATGAAAGACCCACCTGCTTACCAATCAGCTCTCTGGAAACATCGAGTCACCATTCATATGGTCCCCATATGAAAAATACATTACATTCAAATAAAAAAGTAAATAAAAGGCTCCTGTTGAATTAATCAAGGACTAAAGCCTTGCACTTGTTGCAGGCTACATTTAAAGCAGGACTAAACCCCCCAGATTTCTTGCAAAACGGCACTCCACTCGATCCGAAAACCCTGCAGGCAAGATGGCCGCCCACACTCCTCTCCTTAGCTGGCAGAAAAATAAAGTAACATATCTTGGCCAATAAGTATGTAACATACAAAATAAAACAACCCGTAACAGTAACAGTTGTGATGTCATTATTCAGTCTTAACCACCAATATTTGATCCTTTTCTCATTCACTCCTATGTCACCACCTGCTCTCAGGGCTTGAAATTAACTTTTTTGACCACCTGCCAATATGGCTGCTAGATTTTAAAGTTACCAGCCAATTAGAATTTCCACTAGCTGAAATGTTTTTCTTGAAATAAATCAGAATATGAGTGGGTTAATTTAAGCATAAGTATCAGTAAGTGTCCCGGGATGATCAAAGCCTAGTGTTGAGGGTCACACGAACAAAAATGCAGTCTTGAAGCTAAATAAATCCAAAACCAATGAGTTATTTGAGTTATTTAAATTTCTACTTCAATGTAGCCCTTTAGTCATAAAGATTATTGAAAGATATTCCATATTCCAGACTGAAATGCTATAACAGAAGTGGAGTATTGGCCAGAATCTCACATGAACATTTGGACACTTATTCAGCGGGTATCTTGCATGTTGCGTTCAGGTGCAGTGTGTGTAAAAAAAAAAAAAAAAAAAAAAATTGCAATTCCATCGCGGGCCACACAGGTGGCGCCCGCGGGCCGCATCCGGCCCGCGGGCCGTATTTTGCCCATGTGTGATCTAGGGTCTAGACCCTATTACTTTCATGTTTAGAAATGCAAACTTTTAGCTCCTTCGTGGTTTTACCCAGAGCCGTATAATAGAAGAGTTCCGACATCTCCATTCACTCCAATGGACCAGTTTTTTACTCTCAAGAGTTCCAGGAAGTAAGGTCCTGGATTAATCAGCACTGTCGAGTTGCTTGAATCAAATTGTACATTGTCAGCTTTATTTTAGCATGCAAAAGTAGCGCGAGACCCATTCCTGGCTGTTCATTGGCTAATGAGTCGCATTTTGGTCCTCCGTTGACACCACTCTCTCTCTAGAGGACACTAGTTTTACCCACATAACACAGGGCACAGGGACATTTCAAAAGGTAAAAAACAAACTTAGTTTAGCAGGAAATCCTACTTTTGATAAAGAACCTCTTGCCAGAGTGTGGGTGTAAAAAGGACCCACTCTCTCTAGCCACCTCATGACCCCCGACCCTCTATGCCGCCACCCTCTAAATGGTCACATGGTTACCTCTCCCCTCAAGTGTTGTGTTAACGAACATCGGATGGGACAACCCGAAAACATAATGCCTCCGGCCCGGCTATTGCCGGCGGAGGCATAACAAAAACCCCATAACTCAGTGTTTATGTAGTAGGCAGAGGTGGAACCTCCACAAATCATTAACTCTGCCTTCCCAATAACCATGAGCAGAGAAGATGCGTGAAAAGCTGCCTGGGGGAGAAGAAAAATATCAACTGTGCCCAAGATTTAACTTCACAATCAACAATCATTCATATTGGATCATAGGCGATCACACATACTTATATACAGTGTCTGCATACTCTAAACATGGGAGAGAAGAGAACAAGGCATACATAATTCATCTGAGAACTGTCTGTCATGTAGCAGATTATGCTTATGATCTTGAAAAGCAGTCTTTGCTCTGTTCATTGTAGGCACTAACGTACTGTAAAGCGATACAGCTCAAAATAGCCAACAGTTTCACACCATTCAGTTAAACATCATTTCTTAATATGGGAGGTTTTGAAACCATTTGTACATGATACGTTTGCCTTCTGACTCAAGAGCAAATGGATATAGAATCAGTAATCATGGATATGTCATGCAGGTTCCATTCAGGCTGATTAATCAAACATGCATCATGCATGAATGATTGTTGATCGTGTTGATAATGACACATCTATAAACAACTGTGCTATTTGTATGCAGGCAGATTCTCAGGCCGTACAAACATTGACCTCAGCCACTTCAAATAGAACAGGTTCGATTAGAAACATCTGAATATAAAAGGAAAGCCTGTAAAAATGTGCAGGCCATTTGCAAGGAGCTGTGAGAAACTCACCAAAGGCAGGATTGTTGGGAGGTTTTGGAAACTATATTTAATTTTGATTTTTTAATTACAGCTGTAATCCACAAAACAAGTGTTGTTCTAAACGGCACATTCCACTCTTGGGTTTTACCACACTACAAAGACAAACGGCACTAAAATGAGTGAGCAGTGAAACTGAGCAAAATGATTGAACAAAGTTCAAAGTCTCCTGTCTGATAAAAGTATTGCTAATACACAAGTGGATCGTATACTATAGTTTAGTTAATGGTAGCATTTTTGGAGAATTGTAATAATGTGATATTAACATTACAGGCCACCATGCTCAATTGAGATTTTTTTTTCCTCATATACATTTTCTCTTGCTGACACAGGGGCTTGAACCTGGGTCTTCTGGGTGAAGGACTTTCTGCAGGACTTTGTATTTGTGAACGCCACACAACACACTTCCACCAGTTGGTTTACTCAAACCCTCAAATATCCAGGGAATTCTTGTAAGTGAAAAATAATAGCACAGGACCCGGAGTAACAGCATGTTAGCTGTGGCTGGCTGCAAACCACACTGAAATGTTTGGATTAACCCTTTGAGAACACAATCATACATGATGATTTAAAGTACCTCGAAGTGGATGGATATACTGTGGTGTTATCAAGGAAATGCTGTATATAGCCTACATGTATGTATTCTATTTGTAGTAATGTCCACTTGTCTTCTTGCACCATCTCGTGCCTTGTGAGCTCCTGTTGTCCCTGTACTGTACACATGTTACTCATCTAACTTGGCCGTCGTACTGCCACATTTCCAAGGCGCTGCTGCGCTGCCCTCGGCAGCAGTGAGGGGGCGCTGCTGCGCTGCCCTCGTCAGCAGTGAGGGGGCGCTGCTGTGCTGCCCTCGGCAGCAGTGAGGGGGCGCTGCTGTGCTGCCCTCGGCAGCAGTGAGGGGGTGCTGCTGTGCTGCCCTCGGCAGCAGTGAGGGGGTGCTGCCGTGGCAGCAGTGAGGGGGTGCTGCCGTGGCAGCAGTGAGGGGGCGCTGCTGCGCTGCCCTCGGCAGCAGTGAGGGGGTGCTGCTGTGCTGCCCTCGGCAGCAGTGAGGGGGCGCTGCTGCGCTGCCCTCGGCAGCAGTGAGGGGGTGCTGCCGTGGCAGCAGTGAGGGGGTGCTGCTGTGCTGCCCTTGGCAGCAGTGAGGGGGCGCTGCTGCGCTGCCCTCGGCAGCAGTGAGGGGGTGCTGCCGTGGCAGCAGTGAGGGGGTGCTGCCGTGGCAGCAGTGAGGGGGTGCTGCCGTGGCAGCAGTGAGGAGGTGCTGCTGCGCTGCCCTCGGCAGCAGTGAGGGGGTGCTGCCGTGGCAGCAGTGAGGAGGTGCTGCTGTGCTGCCGTGGCAGCAGTGAGGGGGGGCTTTTGTAAAGAACAAAGAAAAAGAACAACCCCCCCACACACACACACACACTTTTACCACAGCAAACTAATTGAATAACAACTGTATGTGTTGGTATGAACTGTGTCACTATATAAAACACAATAGTTATAAAGTTTCCATAAGTCTCTCTGCCAATGCTACCGAGACACATTCCTGTTCATTAATGGCATTATATAATGTCAATTAAATGATTCTGCTTCTGATTCCCAATATTGAGAACAGATAGACTTAAGCATCAGGAACAACTCGGAAAAGATGAGAAGACTTTTCTTAAACTTATGACATAACAAGAGCAATACATACAGTATGGCATGAGAAAATAACTGTTATAATTGTTTCAACAAGAAACAAAACACAAAACACACACAAAAAATGCAGCTCTAATGAAAAGAATTCAAGAGCGTATCAGATTTGTCCCAGAGTCACGGCCTGTGGAGGCATTCCTCTTCACCTTGGCTTCTATGTATGAAGGTATATGAATGAAAAACACTCTTCTCTGTCACACGACCTTATATTAACACTTGTGGCTCAAGTAGAATGAAGACATTTGATGTGGTGTTTCTTTAACCCTGCTGCCCTCTCTGCCTTCCAACTGTCTCATTTCTTTTAAATATATATTTTCCCAGATTTCTTTTATCCCATTTTTATCCCCCATTAGTGCTCATTTTAATTTTAATTTATCCTGGTTGCTGCTCCACCCTCTGCCGATCTGGGGAGAGCCGAAACTGGCTCCATGCTTCCTCCGAGACATGGACAGTTAGCCAGCCGCTTCTTTTCACCTGACAGGGGAAGCTTCACCGGTAGGACATAGCACGTTGGAGGATCACGCTATTCCAACGAGTTCCCCCCCTCCGAACAGGCCCCCCGAACGACCAGAGGAGGCACCACTTCAGCGACCAGGATATTGCATGTTTTGGTGAGGGGTTCCTGTATGAAGGAAACCCACAGGGGGCACGGGGAGAACATGCAAACTCCACACAGAAAGGCCTTTTTGACGACCCCACCCGGGTGGTGGGCACTCGAGGACATGCAGAGATTGCGGACGGGCACGCACTCCTTCAGCGCTCACAACGTCCCAGGGGGGAATCGAACCCAGGACCTTCTAGCTGTGAGGCGACAGCACTTACCACTGCTCCACCGTGCCCCACCAACTCTCTCAATAAAGACAAAAGATATGAAGGGAATTTGATTGGTTGTTGCCCTTTCCCTTCCAAAAAAAGTATTATGTAACACCTTATAGGTGAACCAGTTTCATATAGCCTACCGGCAGTTTTTTAATGGGTCTTTGTAATTTCTGGTCCAATGCTGGCCTCTATCGTTCAGCATTGTTTCAGAATCAGCAACAATTAATGTTCTATCGTGTTTTACCATCTCATTTCATTTATTCATTTTCAATGGACACCCCCTGCTGTGATTAGGATCCTGACATCACCACGATTCCTGTTGTCCGTGGGTTTTTGGAACATTATGGAAGTTAAAGTCCCTGGAAACCAAAATCCACAAAAACGTTCTAACTATGTTATTTAGGGTCTTATGTTAGTAACTGTCTGCCTCAGAAATTATTATACATTACTTTCAACCCAAAGCCTTAAAATCGACACTTTTCTACAAGATTCTACAAAGTACTTCCTCATTGAAGACAGCAGTGCGTGAGGTGCTAAAATGCAGGAGCTTATGACGTCATAAGCTCTATATAACCTTTGTACACGCGCGCAACTCGCCCTACTGTGTGTGTGTGTGTGTGTGTGTGTGTGTGTGTGTGTGTGTGTGTGTGTGTGAGTAACTTCGCGTCACCAGGCTGTGTCGAGCGCTATGCTGTTCTCTCTCTCTCTCTCTCACTAGTCCCGAGAGAGAGAGAGAGAGAGAGAGAGAGAGAGCACACAGAGTGGGAGACAGACACGCTGTGGGGGCAAAGAACGGACAGAGATCTCTTCCTCTCAGAGCCGCGGAGCAACGCGCGAACACACACACACACACACACACACACACACACGCACACACACACAGACGGTGTGTGCACTCATCTCTCTTTCTCTCTTTCTCCGTTTCCCTCCCCCCCTCTCTCTCGCGCTCTCCGAGAGACAGAAATTTCCCTGCTGTAGACGGAAGGACACGCCCACACAGTCCGCGGGAGAAAATACACTCTAAAAAATAATGAAATCTCATGAGTTTTGCCATGGCTGTCAAACCTAAATTTATATACTTTGCGACGTTCATCATCGTTCAAATTAACATAGGATCCTGTGATGTGATGAACTCAAAATGCTAAATAATAAAGAAATATTTCTGGTTTCCAGGGACTTTAAGGAGCGCATGTCAAATAACTACAACTACTAATACTTCCCTGGTGAATAAGTGGGCCGGCCCGGGCCATTAAAAATTCAAGCTGTTTGGCACATTATATACATGCCAAATTTACCCTACCGAATAATTCAGTAAAAAAACTCTCAAAATGTATTTTCCAATGTGTTTTTCACCAATAAGCAAAGCAAAAACAAATTGCCAGATTCTAGAGAAATAGGACGAATCAGCGTGATGTCATTTGCCACCCAGAAATGCGGAACCCCGCAGCAGTTAATAGTATGAGTTGTGCCAAACAAACCTTAATATCTCAAAAACTATACATCACATCGCTTATATTTTGACATTCTGAGTGAGAACAGAAGTAGCTCAAGAGTTTGATGTATAATATATATGCATGTCGTGTTAAAGTTGCGTGAACTGTCGCAGTTTTTAAAAATGTAAACAGAGTCAAGCCGGCTAGAGCAGACACTCACGCCTCGTGCCACTTGGGCTCCATAGGGTTCCATTGCCGTTGCCACCCAGTGACGCGGTTTGTTTACCAAAATGCTGCTCGGCTGATCCCTCGTATACTACACACGTTTAAGAAAAATGTGAATTGTGAACGCTGCCCTAAGCCAGTGGAGTTTTTTGTGCCGTGCCAATAATCAATATGATTTTTTCTCACTTAATTTCCTCTGCAATTCACTCAAGTCTCAACGGGGGACGACAGTAGACCTATTAAAGAAGCATGCAGTTCTGGCTGGGAGCAGCAGGGCCACTTCAGCCAACTCCAGTCCCAGTGGATCCTCTATGTGTATCTCAACTTTTACATCTCCTGGAGAAGAGATGTGAGCCGCCTGGAGCCCCATGGCCATTATCTGGGAACTCTTACAGAGGCTTGGAAAACAGCTGCATCTAAAAGTGCATCTAATTCTTGCTTGGTGAGAGTGAATTTTCAAGTTCTTTTTGGTTCTCATGAGTGAGGGTGGTGGTGAGAGGGTGTGTCTCACACGGGACAGGGTGCTGCTGTGTGTGTGTGTGTGTGTGTGTGTGTGTGTGTGTGTGTGTGTGTGTGTGTGTGTGTGTGTGTGTGTGTGTGTGTGTGTGTGTGTGTGCTGAAGTGGACAAGGCAACTAATAATACTAATAAGAATAATAAATTCAATTTATATAGCACACTTTAAAATCCACGGACTTCACAAGGTGCTTTACAGTACAATCATACATCTGATAGATGCACCTGGCAAGGGGGAGGCCAGGCTTCACTGTGCAATATGCCCTAACCCGACATATTACACACTACATCTTCTAAATGCAACTGGGATACATCGTCAGTGATGTAACCTGGGGTCGTTGGGTGTTTCGGGTCTCACAACATCATACACAATGTTGCTAGCGGACGGGTCCAAGAAACCCCAACCCGCTGCTGTGGAACTACTCCGCAGATGCGTGATAAAAGCAATCAAGCAATCAATCAAGGAAAAATAAAAAACAATTAAAACAGCTACCAAAAGAATAAAAAGATAAAAGGATCAAAAAGAAACATAAAAACAGAACACATGTAAAGAGAAGACAGAGCGGCCCAACTGCCTTGGGCCCCACAAAAGACAGGAATAGCACTAATGTCAACTTATTTTTACATCCCTTTTTTGTTACAATAAATGATTTCAATCCGTGAGTCAGGCTATAATGGGCTAGTGAGACGTTGCCACTGCATCAGTAGCTGAGAGAGAACTTCAAAGTGTGCATAGAAAGGAGGCATTAAAAAGTGAGAGTTGGGATTCAGGAGGTCCTTCAACTTGTCTTTGCCTCGGGCCCAAAAATCATGATGTCCGCCCCTGTCTAAAAGCTCATGTAATACTTTACAAATTCAACTGCCACTTTTAGATTCTACTGGCCGCTCTTTATCTCTCTTGATCTCGCTGTCTCTCGTCCTCTTCTCGTTATAAGAACGATCTGTCCTCTTGGCACTCGTGCAGCACCACCCCTCCAATGTTCCCTTTGCTCTCCTCACCCTTCCTCCCACTGCTTCTCTCCCTTCAGTTCCAAACCAGCCCTCCTCCTCACCCCCTCCCTTCTCTCACCGCCTCCCCTCTCCACCTCTCTCACCCTCTCCACCTCTCTCTCACCCCCTCCCCTCTCCTCCCCTCTCTCCCCCTCACTCTTTTTTCTCATCATCCTTCTCTTTTCAGTCTCCCACATCCTCTTGGAGTCTTCTCTCTGGGCCTCATGCTGCATGACTCAACGTCCCCACATGGAAACATTTCACTGTGGATGTGATGTGAAGGGGCTTTTACTGCTGTTCATGAAAAACCACACAACCGGCCGTCGGTTGGAGGAAAGCAAAGCAAAAAAAACACACACACACACACACACACACACACACACACGCACACGCACACGCACACGCACACACACACGCACACACACACACACACACACACACACGCACACACACACACACACACACACAGGGGAAAAAATGCAGAGCTACTTTTGTCTCTTCAAATCCAAACATTGCACTTTGGATGAAAGCTGTATAAACGTGTCTATGCTTTTAGGATCTGGTACTGTCATAGTGAGCAGCAGCATGTTTCATGTCATGATAAGAAAGTGTATTACGGAGAGGGACTCAACTTTAGGGCCACTCCAACTCTCAGTGAAGACTGACCCCTACTGGTTCATCCCCTCTTATAGCAGTGGCTTTATATAACATGTTCTCCCATCCAAGGCATCCCCCCCTGTTAAAGCTCTCCAGACAGATACCACAGGGCTGTTGAACAGATTTAGACACTGAAAGCTGGACCACTGCGAGCACGACAAACTCTGCTGGGTAAAAGCATTTCCGACATAAAACATAACAAGTGTTATTTATTTTTACCAGGCGCGTCAGTTTCCACCTTGTGAGTCTGTGTGTGTGTGTGTGTGTGTGTGTGTGTGTGTGTGTGTGTGTGTGTGTGTGTGTGTGTGTGTGTGTATGTTTGTCATCATCATGGTAAAGTATGGCCCTGGAGACACCTATTGTATGTAGGGGGAAGCGGTTCTGAATACTTTGCCAGTTGCTATGTCTGTCTGTGGACAGTAGACTGTCTGTGGACAGTAGACTGTCTGTCTGTGGACAGTAGACTGTCTGTGGACAGTAGACTGTCTGTCTGTGGACAGTAGAATGTCTGTCTGTGGACAGTAGACTGTCTGTCTGTGGACAGTAGACTGACTGTCTGTGGACAGTAGACTGTCTGTCTGTGGACAGTAGACTGTCTGTCTGTGGACAGTAGACTGTCTGTGGACAGTAGACTGACTGTCTGTGGACAGTAGCGATCCTGGGTCTCGATGTATAAAGCGGCACGTTGGTCCTTGGCCAAGGGGATTGTCCCTTTGGTCTGATGGTTAACGGGTTGCGTTGTAAGTGAAAGATCCCGGGTTCGATACCAGCCTCACCTGTGCTGTTACAATACAGTCATGAAACTTTACAGGTGTGTAACGTTTCAGGTGTGTAAAGTTACAGGTGTGTAAAGTGCACCCCTGGCCCACATTCATTTCAAGACACGGCGGGTGTCTCTAGCAAGATGGTCTCTAGTCTAGTCATAATATCCAAAATCAGAGCCTACATAAAGACATTTAGTATATTATTTTTGTGTTGCGACATCGCTTAAACCAGTGATACTCAACAAGAGGCTGGTTAGTTGTGGCTCTTAAGTCTACAATAAAAAATAAAAAAAACGTCAGCAGAATTAATCAATATTTCATTCTCAAGTCTCATCAATGTATTGCGCCCCAACCGTCTGAACAACAATCACAATTTATCTCAGGTCTCGCTCTCTGTTTGCAGGTCCGCGAGATAAGTGCAAACTCCGTCACACTGGGAAAACTAGCTTAGTATGAACCTAAAATGACCAAAGAATGGAAGAAATGCAAATAGGAATACTGGGACTGGGAACTCGAGTGTTTCTCCGTGTCCATGTTTTGTGTTAATGTCATTTCACAATTGAAAAGGTAAAATTTTCAGCACCATCACGGAAGCAATGGTGGAGAGCTCAGGGCTGAAGAGCTGGAGAGACTCAAACTGAACCCAACTGGTTTCAGGAAGGAAAGGGACGTTTTTGGATCGTGGCTCTTGCAAAATATTTTTTTTGTCAATGTGCTTCCTGAGTAGGGCAAGGTTGAGTCCCACTGGTTTAAAGGTGTTTCAGTATGTAGATCTATTCTCCAGGCATTTCATTCTTACAAAGCTACTGGAAATGTGTTCATTCATTCAATATAATTATGCTGCTCTCAGTTGTGGAGAGAAAATTGGCCCGCACAAGTGCTCACCAAAAGGAATGTAAACATGATATTAAAGAGAATTAAATGTGCCGTTTACTTTAACAAAATAGCTTTTTGTTTTGGCCACCAGGGAGTCTTGCAGTCCTACAGTGGACCGCAGTGATTCTCAACCTTTTTCATATCAAGGACCCATAATTCAGTTTGATGGCCACAGACCCCCACTGGACGAGATTTTGTCTCTTGAACCCAAATCTGAGATTCTTTATTGAGTCTCTATTGTTGGATATGATTCCACCCCCCCAGAATTCCATGACTATATGCATTGCAGGTAGAGAGATAACAGTGAAACTATGATCAGAATTGTCATTCTGCTAGATTCTCTAATTGTGTTAACTTCTTGTGAATGAAATAATGCTGAAGCTTAACAAATGAGAAATCTGATGGGTGGTCCCGGGACGGCTCGGTGAGAACCACTGCTCTCTAGACCATTGCTTCAGTGGCATGTGCAGTGATACGAGGCAGAGGTAACCTTTGACCTCTGGAAAAAGTGACCTCACCAAAAAGAGCTCCAGGGTCTTAGTGAACATCTGTGCAAAAGACAAGAAGACGTGGAGTCACGCAAAGTCCCATGTGTTCACTTCTGTTTGCTAAAACATTCAAAGTTGATTGCTTCTAAAACATTTTCCAACAAATAATTTTCTCTGCTGTTCCTTTGGGTTTCTTCTGTGTAATAGAAACTGCTAAATCAATTTTCATCGTGTGACTTGTAAAATATTCACGGTTTGGCAAGAAGTGTGTGTGTGTGTGTGGGGGGGGGGGGTGACAAGGAGCATGTGGCTACGGTGCAGATTTCAGCTAAAAACGATGTAAAAAATTTATTTTCAAGTCAACTTGGCATCGCAGGGCTTTTGGAGACTTGTATTTGTATTTTGTTTTTCTTTTTACATTTTTTGCTCATTTCTCCAAACTTGGACTATCTACTCACTATGGTCAAGTAAGTACCTTATACAACCCCACATCAAAAAATCCGAGCTATCCCCTTAATGTAGATACAAAGGATATGTAATTGGCTGGTTATAACTCGCATTCCAGGAATATCGCTAGTTACCGCAGCTCGTGGCACGCTTGTCCCGGCTATCTATGCGGTTTCTGCTGCCGATGCTGCTCAACACTCGCTCATGCGTGTTTCAACAATGGTGAGTCAGTCAGTCAGTCAGTAAGCTAGTCAGTCAGTCAGTCAGTCAGTCAGTCAGTAAGCCTGCCGAGACCTTTCTTGGCCAGCCCATTCCGGGTCCGGCAAACACTTTTTCATCCTCATTTGACTTTTCCAACATCTGACTACAGAACCTCCCTCCTGGACAATACTGGTAATAGAAAACAGTTACTGTAGAGTGTTACTGTGCCCTCTGCACAGACTGTATGTGGACAGTCGACCTGGCATCCTCACTTCAAAGCCTTCCCCCCAGCTGGTTCGCAACATTCCCTTGACATTTTTTATATATCACGTGGATCTGTAAAACTGTGCTGGCTATCTGCACGCATCAAGTTACTCAATATTACCGGTCTGATAGTTTCTGAAATACACCAAAGCTGTACTGTAAAGAATGATTTACTGTCTGAAGTCTTTGACCTTTGCATAATTACCCGCATTCCAGAGGTCCACACCCCATGCATGAGAGCTATCTTTCCTGTCTGCATAAAAGCTGTCAGTGTAAACAGGTTGGACCTTAGCTTTACATTCACAGCATATACATACACAAGAAGGAGCTGTGAGTTTCCTCAACTTTCCAAATGCCGTCTTGTCCCCAAGGTTGGGAACCACTGGGACTACATTTCTCACACAGGTGTTCTGCATACAGTAATCCAGTACTTAAAACTACAAAATTTAGGCCATGTTCACATTACGGGCAAATCTGATTTGCTGCTGAAGTCATTAATAATCATTATCTTGATTGGTTGGTACGCAAACTCAAGAATCTGGGACTAAACACAGCAATGTGCGACTGGATCCTGGATTTCCTGACAGACCGCCGCCAGGTGGTGAGGGTGGGCAACCTCACCTCCTCCCCACTGACCATCAGCATAGGAGCGCCCCAGGGGTGCGTCTCCAGCCGCTTCTGGTACGACCTCTACACCCACGACTGCGTGGCGACTCAAACTTCGAACACCATCGTGAAGTTTGCAGATGACACAGCGGTCGTGGGGTTGATCTCGGGGGGCGACGAGACGGCCTACAGAGGTGGGGGCCCTGGAACAATGGTGCCAGGACAACCACCTCTCTCTGAACGTCTCCAAGACCAAGGAGATCATTGTAGACTACAGGAGGGGGGGGGGGCACACACCCGCCAATCACCATCAACGGCACAGTGGTAGAAAGGGTGGACAGCTTCAAGTACCTGGGAGTCAACATCCACCAGGACCTGACTTGGGCCAGCCACACCGCCACTGTTGTCAAAAAGGCCCAACAGCGAATACACGGACTCAGGCGCCTGAAGAAATTTGGGCTAAGGCCAGAAATCCTAACGGACTTCTACAGAGGCACCATTGAAAGCCTGCTGACTGGCTGCTTCACCACCTGGTACGGGAACTGTACCACCATGGACTGCAGGGCGCTACGGAGAGTGAGACGCGCGGCCCAGCACGTAACAGGATGTGAGTTGCCAGAACTGCATGAACTGTATAAACAGCGGTGCCTCAGGAGGTCCCTGAAGATCATCAAAGACACAAACCATCCCCACAACAGCCTGTTCTCCCTGTTACCCTGACGCACAAATCGCTTGAGGAACAGTTTCTTCCCGCAGGCCACGAGACTCCTTAACATACACAAATAGTGTAGTAGCCGTACTGTACCGAACTGTAGCTGCTACCATTACGTATGTCTAATGTTTAATTGTATGTTTAATAAGGAATATGCTATTTGCACCTGTATGTCAAATACGCCGAATTTAAAACGCCGAGTTTAATTGTATGTTTAATAAGAAATATGCTATTTGCACCTGTACGTCAAATACGCCGAATTTAAAATGTTTAAGCACGGCTAAAGTATGCACATGACATGTGCACCTATGTGCAGTGAATATGCCACTGTCTCTGACTTGTCTTATCACTATACTGCCTTATTGCTTGTCGTGTCTCTTGTTGTTTTTGCACTCATATGCCCTGTTACATTTGTACTATGTTGTAAACGGAGTCCACAGCACAATAATTTCATACGTGATACTTGTACCATGGAGTGACAATAAAAATCTTGAATCTTGAATCTTGGTTTCCCAAATCTGATTTGGGAGTGTGTCCGCACTGCCACAAATCTGATTTGGGCAAGTGTTCAAGTCAGATACGTATGTGTGTCCAGACCTCCATATGTGGTTTTGGACAAGTGACACAAATCAGACTTGGAGCATCCAGACTCATAAAACCAATCTGGATAGAATCATTAATAGGTCACTAAAGTTCACAAATCAGATTTAGCCTCCTAGTCTGAACATGGCCTTAGAGACTACATTTCCCAGGAGGTGGGGATTCTTCCACCAGGCTGCTCATACAAGTGTTCTGCATACAGCCAAGTGGGGCTAATTGCCTTTTCTCCTTTCTTCCTGGGGAAATCGATACACCATAGTATCGCGATATTTTGCCTGACGATAATGTATCGATATTTGGACGCCAAGTATCGATATTATTTATTTATTTATTTTTTGCAGGCCATGCCATGGCAGGCCACCGGGCATCTGCCCGAAGCGCCTGATGTTGCAGTCCGCGCCTGCAGTGGCGTATTGAGTCCAGAGAAGCTTAATAATGTAGCCTACATGTGGGGCAAAAACAAAACAAAACAAAAAAACACTGCATGTTTTACTTCCGGTGAGGTAAAGGAAAAGGTAGGAAAAGGAGTTAGACAATATATCGAAATATTCAATATATCGCAAAATCGGCGATATCGCAATATTATCGTATCGTGACTCAAGTATCGTATCGTGGGCATCTGGTGATTCCCACCCCTAGCAGACAGGGGACAAAAAAAGGTTGTGGCTGATTTTGGTTGTTCAAAACCAGGTCTCTTGACCATCCGCATTATTAACATCACAAGGGGACCTGGTTTTAATTAGGATGAATTATGACTGTAATGTGCTGCTTTGTATTCAGTTTGATACTGTACCTGTAATGTGACGTTATCCTAGACTTTACCCTGGACACCACAAAGATAGAAAGTTTGCTTACTAGCCAACATCAGCAATCTAAATAATCCACATCAATCCAATATAGTTTAAGAGAGAGTTGTGATTTGTGAACAAGGTGAGCTGCAGGTCATCTCTGCTGCATGAAACAAGACCTATATTGGTGGAAACCTTTCATCAGACTCAAAAAAGTCCAAAAGACTAAAAAAAAACGTCATAAGAAAAACTTGTGATATGAATTGCAGTTTAAAACAATTGTAATCAGTGTTGGGCAAGTTACTGAAAATTGGTAATTAGTTACAGTTACCAGTTACTGATCTCAAAAAGTAATTAAATTACTTTAGTTACTTCAAAGTAACTTTTGCGTTACTTTTAAAAGTCTGCTTCGGTTGTCTTATTAATGCACACATTATGTTAGTGTTGCTGTGTCACAGTGTTTCATTGAACATTCACTTATTGGGGAGGCTTATAGCCTATCAAGGTTATTAGCCTCTGGGGCTCTGGCTACAGCTGCAGCTCTGTCCCCGGACTAGGTCTGAGGAGCAGAAACTGGATAATCCTTTGAAGTTGTCTGTTATTTTCATGTCCTAAAGTAACTAGTAACTAGCCCAGTTACTATTTTAGAACTGTAACTGAGTTACTCAATTTGAAAAAGTAATTAGATTAGTTACTGCAAAAAGTAGTTAAGTTACAGTAACTAGTTACTCCCAACACTGATTGTAATACCGCAGGGTTGACGTATTTTTGTAGACTTACCCAGAAGTCCCTGCACTTCCTGGTTCTTACGCGTAAAAGTGAATGGGATTTTTCTATTGGAGTTTCAGTTAAATGCATGAAATAATGTCTGTGGTTAACAAAAGTTTAGTTTAACAGTGGCGAACTTTGTGTTCAGTAAGATACTCATCACAAATGAGGACCACTTTTATGACTTTTGAAGCGTTTTCTGAAAATTGCATTATAAAAACAAAGTTTGCTGTTTCATAAACTTTTGTTAAGCACAGACGTCATTATAAGCATTTAACCAAAATCCATATACAAAAATCCCATTGACTTTTACACATAAGAGCCCGAAGTGCTAACATCCAGGTCTTCCGGACTCATTCCTGCAGTACTCGATATTGTGTCAAATCATCATTATTTTTTCTTCAATATACTTCAGCCCTAACCAAAACCTGTGCAGCTTCAGCTCAGCGTTTCATCGGTCGAGTTTAATTTGTCCACGTGCCACCATGTACACATTTAGTGCTGTCTCATTGCCCAGAGTGTGTGGTGACAGAGCCTCCAGGGGCAGCGGTAACTCACGGCACAGCGATGGGGGGGGTCAGTTACCTTCTCACACTCACACTTGTGCTGACGGACTCGCTCTGGCACGCTACACTGCCATGTGGCTGATGCTGTTTCGATGCACGTCGCCTGCCTGGACATGAGTTTATGCAAACACGTGTTAATACTGTGTACTGTATACAGTATACAGAGAATGCACACAAACGCATACTGTTGCATTTCTATATATAGGCTGGAGCGAGATGAACCAGAGAGAAGGGGGTGGCAGGGGGAGTCGGGGGCATGTTGAAGTCTGCTGATGCAGAATATTGAGGGAAATGAAAACGAGGTTATAGTTGAGGGAAATGTTATGACAACCTGTTTGAACAAAAAACTCAAGAGCAATACCAAAACTCCATACGAGTATAATATGCAACATGAACGTTTGCCTCGTAGATCTGTCGCTGAAGTGGACAAATTCAGACTGTAAACACGGGCAGAGACAAGAGAGGTGAAATGGTCTCATGTACAGTAAATGTTTCCAGACCATGGCTTCCTCACCACTCTGCAAACATGTGAGGAGTGGCCATGTTCTGTGTGTGAGCTCAGAATAAATATGATGAAACGTTATTAGCAACATCAAGCTACACTGTGGATCAAATAAGTATCATGTAAATAAGTACCGGTATGTTTCAAATTCTTCCTCTGAACACGATGCAGAGGGGAATAAAAACAAACAAACAAAACACCAGACTTTGATTTTGGAGCACTGATGAGCAGATGGCAGCCAGACTGTCCTAAAAAAGTGCTGACGAAATGTCCATGGCTTCTCCACTATGTTAATTAACGCAAATGACAGATTCTGATGCATTTTAATGGTTAGATTTGATGACTACTTGCACTTTATATGTACCGGTATGTTTGTTTCAATGTTTATAGCACACTCAAAACTAGGCATGGGAGAAAATATCGAAATATCGTGATACTTCCTACATTATCGATACACTGGCGCCAAATATCAATTGTTTTATTGAAATGCGCAGGTCCTGAAGTCTGTCCAGGTTTACATAAAACAAGTTGAGCATACTTGTTAAGTCCTGAAATGTGTATTTTTTGCATTCAAGTATGTTTTTTTTCTTTCCCTTTTCCCTCTGGGAATTAATTTGCACAGATTGAAAGTTTTGTGAGGCATTATTTTGTATCCTTGCATTCAACATTTTAACTTGACATGTGGAGCCGTGGACAAGTTGCAGTCAGTGTGTTAGAGGCATATGCAGTCTGCACCTTGTTGTACATTGTTTCATGTCAATTCTATGAATAAACACATAATTCCTGCTTTTTGCCTTTTTAGGGGTATTTTGTCATCTTCAGTTACACAGATAGTGTATGTAGTAGTGATGCATCGTAGGTGAAATTACTCTGTGGTTCCCACCCCGACTCAAAACTCTTATCTGAACAAAAGCTTAGCTACATGGGACATAATGAAGTGAATTCAAATCAGAAGCCAGTTAGGAGTTGTATGTAAAGCTAATTCACATTCACCACATTGATTCAATTCAGCGCTTTGATGTTGATTATTTGCTACAATGTCCACATGCCAAGCTAACTGGTGGTGCAGTAAGGCTATATGGCGTAGCACTACGCTTCCTCAAAGTTAATCTACTATTCTCCATCAACCTACGGTCCGCCAGGCCACAGAACTGGGCTGTGCTATTTTCACACGTGACAATGGAAAGCCCAGCAGGCCAATCACAATAAATCATTTTTTAAGACCTTTGAGTGAACCCAGCCAGCTTTGCAAAGACCAACCTGCAACAAATAAAACTTCTGAAGAAGAACATCACTCAGAATTAGAAACACATCAAAATATTTATTCACCATCCAAAACATAAAAGTGAAACGCAGGGTCTAAAGATGGAGGCATTTACTGAACAGGGGGGGTATCACATTTCTCGGTAGGCCCACAAACGAAGTAACTCGCATGCGGTGATACTTTGGGAGTCTGACAGTGACGGCCAAATGTGAACTCCACATGGTGACGCATGAGTCTTTTAACCTGAAGACATTTTGGTTTGGATGCAACTATTACGCACTATGCAGGACTTATGCCCATCCTGTCTTAGCACTTAATAGTCCATACATCTGCTTTGTGGATTTGCTATTGGGTAGGAAGAGTATGTTATATTGAAGGAATATGGTGAACTACACCCAATACAAATGCCTTGTACTGTAGCAACAAAAGCATCTAGGCAGAGCTGAGAAAGTGTCAACTTTGAAATCAGAGCCATTCATACCTCAGGCAGAATACACAGAGAAAGGTGTATTAGACAATGAACATAAATACGAAAGTCTCAGAGAAGAGCATTTAGCTTGCAAAACCATGCAAGACATTGTGTGTGTGGTATGTCTACGCATCAGACTGAGCAGGCTGAACAGGAAGGGGCTATCTAAACGTGTTGATAAATGCTTCCGTGGGTTGGTGCTCTCCCTGGGTCCCCAGCAGGCAGAAGGGTGGTGGTGGTGGTGGTGCTGGTCGTCACGGCGGGGTTATCAGTTCTCAAGGAAAGCCACGTAGTCAGTGAGTCTGGCCAACTGCTGCTCATTTGGAACCAAGGAGACCGGGGGAGGATCTGTTGAAAGTATGGAGAGGTGGAGTGAGAGGGGGATTCCTCGTTGTGCCAAAAGTGCTCTCCATCACGCGGTATTTCCTCCGGTTCAACTGGCCGGGGCCACAGCGCACACACACGCTCCAGCTGAACAGACTCAGCATGGCAGAGTTCTCAAGTTAACCGCACCGTCGACATCTGCGCGCATGAGCTCACCGCTTCCCCCAAACCTGTAAAAATACTCCACCTACAGGGCCTGCTCATGCCAGCGATGTGACTGTAATGTACTGGTCTGGATATCATTTAGAGGTACCACGTCTGGCCGTCTACACGGCACGCTGTTTTCCGCATGTTACAATACTTTTACACTCAGCCAAACAACAAATTGTTTCCGATAGCCTGGGCGAGATCCACTCTACAAACCAAATGAACAGGCGCAATTAACACATTAAGTGCCAGAGACGACCTAACTCGTCTTACATAATCCAGCGCTTAAGTGCCAAGGACGAGCTAACTCGTCTTACATAAACATTTTTTTTTTTTTGACGGTGGTACATCAATCAACAACTTTTACATCTTCGAGATCACTATTGGAGCAAGATAATGTGTATAATCTATTTTACCGACCCACTAAGTGTTGACAGTGCTCCCCCAGACGACCGAAATCAAAGAAAAAACTGCCGCGGGACCAAGCCGTTCAAGGAAATGCCGTGGCGATTTCACAGTAATCCATTCAAGACTTGTCTTGCCTGAGAGCGGCCGCGCACCGGCAGCAGCACACAGAGAGCGGAGAGCGATTTGCAAAATAGATCATAGGTGAAACACACTTTGAAACACCTCAGAAAGGCCAGAATCAACATCTGCCCATCGCCCACGCATTCCCCGGCCCATCTTGACTCGCACAAGGAGCGTCTGCACGCAGGCAAGCAGGCAGGCAGGCACACAGGCAGGCAGCAGCAAAAGCGCTTCTGACACGCCCGCTGTACAGCCAGGAGGACACAAGACACACGGAGGGAGGAGTTTGAATGAGAGGGGTGTTTCCTGTTGTTATGGAGGAAATTACTGTTCAAAACTATTGTTTAGAATGTCTGACGGTCTTACTGATGCCAAAAATGAATGGTTAAAGTGACTGTTTCACAAAAAGCCATTTATCTCTGAATAAATTTCCAGACGCTGAAACCATGCTGTACTCAACGGCTAATATCTACATAACTACTAACTCTGCAAACTAACTCTTTTAGACAGAGAAAGCACACATTCTATTAGTTATTTTTAGATGATTGGTGTTCATGAATTCTTAACAGAAAAGAATCCTCGTCTGTTTCTAAAATGAGCCAGAATCGTCAAAAACACCCCTGGCACAACTTACCTACAGGAATGAAAACATGGCTGGCATTCAATGTGTTAAGTGCCAGTGGTGCTGCGAGGAAGCAGACATGCGACGAGAGGGGACTGATGGCGAGTGGACAGTAGGGCTGGGTCGGTTTGAAAATTTTAAAACCGGTTCGATATTGCCGTCTAAACCGGATCGAACCGGTATACCGATTTTTTTTGTAATTATTATTATTATTTTTTAATTTTAATTTTTTTAAAGCAGGGCTCCCGAGTGTGGCCCATAACTGTCTGTAGTGCAACTTCAGTCCACCTGATAGCGATAATACAGCTCTAAGCTGGTATTGTCAACCAGCAATGATACTGAATAAAAAGAAGCAGGACACCTGTGTAACAAACACACCCTGTATTTATTTCTCATAACTATTCAGCTTAACTTTTCTTCAAACATCAACATAATAAACAAAATAAGACTTTTGCATACTAGTGCAACTTGAGAAGAGGCTAATACGAACAATAGTGCAATCAGAATGGACTGGCAAAAAAAAATATATATATATATATATATATATATACCGGTATATATATATATTTTTTTTAAAGGTTTTTTCGGTTCGCACGTGATCAAACCGGTTTGGGCTCGTACACCGAACCGAACCGGTAGAACCGGAAATCGACCCATACCTAGTGGACAGACATGTGCACGGCAGATGCTTCAGCATTAAGGTCCACTGATTAGAGAGAGGGGAAGCCGTCGCACGGGGCAGACCAAAACCTATGAGAGGGGAAGCCGTTGCACGGGGCAGACCAAAACCTATGAGAGGGGAAGCCGTCGCATGGGGCAGACCAAAACCTATGAGAGGGGAAGCCGTTGCACGGGGCAGACCAAAACCTATGAGAGGGGAAGCCGTTGCACGGGGCAGACCAAAACCTATGTTTGCATCAATAAATAAATAAATAGGGTGCTCATAGAAGATGGTTCAATCCACATGATTGTGGGGTCTGGAGATTCAAGTCAAGCTGAAATGAAAGGAGGGCTTTTTAATAGGGGTGCTCCGATCACGTTTTTTTTGCCATCGATCACCGATCGCCTATGGGAAATATCTGCCCGACCGATCACCGATATTTTTTTAAGCAGCTATAGCAGTCTATTATAGAACCTTTTCCATTTTACATATAGGCCCACATTTCATCCAGCAAATTGAAGGTGCCAGACAGTGAGATGGAGCTTTACAATGGTGAGCTTTCCCCCCCCTTTCTTACCACAGGGGGGTGGGGGGCTGGTCCCCTGGCCCACTCATTAAATCCGCCCATGGGGAACCAGTCGCTGTATCTGGCAACCTGACCCTCCAAAGCCTTGCAGTCTTGATAACATTAGTTCATAAATTTCTTTGGATTTTGTATATAAAACTTCAACCACGTTTTCTTCACGATTCAAAACGAAAAATACAGTGTGCTTACAGTCAGCATGTACTACCCAATTTCAGCCAATAATATCATGACATCCAACAGTCATCCTCTCTCCCTCGGCTTCCTCTGCCCCCCGGCAGCTCGAGGGGTGCGCCCATGGGGAGGTGAAACGTTAATTAGTCCTCCACAACTGAACGGAGGCTAACGTTAGTGAGCCTAGCAGACTCCATATTTGTTTTGGTTTGTTCTGGCGCACTTTTTCAACGGTTGAATCAAACTCCCCAAACGTTATGTCCAGCCTCTCCAGCGCCGCGGCCTGTTGTCCAATCACATTTCTCCCAGTCTCCACAGCCAAAACGTTTCACTCAGGAAATCAGAATGAGTCACATTTTGTCAGAGAGGGGAGAGTTCTTGGAAGAAATTCACTCCCAAGAGATAAAAATGTCAGAGACCCTTCGTGAAGATGAAAAATGTCTCATAATCCAAAGCCGTGGAGGAGGCGGTTATGTGGGCAGCTAATGGAATGTAGCAGGGATAGTAATGTGGGTGGCGGTGCTACAGGAGGAGGGAGCGGGACCAGAATGAGAAAACAAGTTTGGGTGTAGTAGAACAGTGGGCTGAAGATAGAGAAGGAGAAGAGCAACAGCGCCACCTACCTGGTTTCTGGGGCATGACCATCCTGGTGGCAGGGTCTGCCTGCCAGCCCTGACTCACCACACCTTTGGGACAAAAGACAGAGCCACAGAGGAAGAGAGGAAAATGTACTTTTGTCAGTGTAAGTGTAAAAAAAAAAGTGAGCATCTTGAAAATAAGTCATACTTAATAAGAGTAAAAAATCGAATTGTATTACTTCTACTCAGAATAAAACAATGTTTGTTTCTCCTCATAGGGAAATGGTCAAGGAGGTCAAAGCTACAGAACAGCAGCCTTGGAGCTGATAGAGATTGTGTAACTTGCTCAAGGGGTAAAAACAGCAAAATAAAGAGAATACTTTGAAGCTCAAGACCAGGAACTCTTAGTCTGACTCAACAGAAGTAGGCTGTGATATAAAGCCTGCCATTGGTGCCATCCACTTCAGACGGTGCCAATAGCAGGAGAGGGGCCTCCCCTTCTGCTACCTCTGGTTAGCGTTTTCAAAGTCCACGTCGCTAGTAACAACATGCATGCATGCATAACCTACGAGCAACCTACATGCTAGGGATGAAACGATTACCAGTTTAATGATCAACAATGATAAAATTCCTGACGGCTATTATTATTACTGTTTCAAATTGTAATTATTAATTATTAAAACCGTGTTTGATTACAGCGATTTGAAAAACACGATAAATACTGTCCACTATCAACCAAAGTTAGCAACAGTCTCCGAGACGCAGGCCTGCGTCTGGATCTGGGTTTTTAATATAAAACATCATGTTGAAATGATTTCAGTGAGTGTATGAGTAATTTTTTGAGTCTGAGTTTTCAATATAAAACATGTTGAAATGATTTCAGTGAGTGTATGAGTACTTTTTGGCTCTGTGTTTTCAATATGAAACTTGGTGAAATGATTTCAGGAAGTGTTTTATCTTGCCGATGCCAACTTTTTTTTTTTTTTTTTTCCCCCCCCCCGATTTTTTATCCCATTTTATCCCCCATTAGTGCTCATTTGATTTCTCAATCCTGGTTGCTACTCCATCCTCTGCCGATCTGGGGAGAGCCGAGACTGGCTCCATGCTTCCTCCGAGACATGGGCAGTCAGCCAGCCGCTTCTTTTCACCTGACAGAGGAAGCTTCACCGGTAGGACATAGCACGTGGGAGGTTCACGCTATTCCAACCAGTTCCCCTCCCTCTGAACAGGCGCCCTTAACGATCAGAGGAGGAACCACATTAGCAACCAGGATATTGCATGTTTTTGTGAAGGGGGTTCCTATATGAAGGAAACCCCCGGGAGGCACGGGGAGAACATGCAAACTCCACACAGAAAGGCCATTTTGCCGACCCCACCCGGGCGGTGGGCACTCGAGGACATGCGGACGGGCACGCATTCCTTCAGCGTTCACCTCGTCCCCAGGTGGGAATCGAACCCACGACCTTCGAGCTGCCGATGCCAACTTGACGGTGGTTGAGCTCACGTGCACGTCCAGAGCGATTGTGATTGGTTTAAAGAAATACAAACAAGACAAGAGCATTTTTTTTCGGCCCCTATATCAGAATGATAATGGGTTGTCTTCCTATGCGAGAGACACACTAAGGAACGTTATTACGAATTATTATGAAAGATTCCCGATGAGGAAGTTTGTAAATCGAGTCTTACCCTTTACAGCCTCCTCCACAGAGTAGCCCACAAAGGCAGCAAAGTCATCTGCTGAGATGGAAGTATACGCCTGGGCCACTAGACTATACGCCCTTTGCCGTGTGCCGTCTGTGAAAGCAAAGGGATACATGAGGCATACAGCATATAGTGTCCTCTAGAGAGAGAGTGGCGTCAGCGGAGGACCAAAATGCAAGAATCATTAGCCAATGAACAGCCAGGAATGGGTCTCGCGCTACTTTTGCATGCTAAAATAAAGCCGATAATGTACAATTTGATTCATTTCAAGGGATGAAAAACCCTTTCAAAGTACAACACTGTCTATTTTGATGCAACTCGACAGTGCTGCTTTTTTTACTGAAGAGTTCCACTTTCTACTTCCTGGAAAAAAACTGGTCCATTGGAGTGAATGGAGATGTCGGAACTCTTCTATTATACGGCTCTGACAGCATATAATGGCAAACACACTGACAGCATGCTGTTACATGACATGTTGAACACAAGTTTTCAAATAGTATTACAGCATTATGATTAGGATTGCTGTAAACAATGCGGGAACTTAAAGGAACACTCCGCCCATTTTCAACCAGCTTTGTATCATTAGAACATCAGTAGTATATCAGAAAACTGTAAACTGTTTTGAAGTCTGTCATTTAATTTGACAGTTATTGAGTGTTAAAGTGTGGACCAGTGACATCATTGGTCCACACTAACTCAAATAAATAACTCATTAACTCAAATCAACTCTCAATAACTGTCAAACAGTCTGTCATTCATCTAGTTTGACAGTTATTGAGAGTTGATTTGAGTTAATGAGTTATTAATTTGAGTTAGTGTGGACCAGTGATGTCACTGGTCCACAATTTAACACTCAATAACTGTCAAATTAAATTACAGACTTCAAAACAGTTTACAGTTTTCTGATATAGTACTGATGTTCTAATGATACAAAGCTGGTTGTAAATGGGCAGAGTGTTCCTTTAACACCAGCCACCAGATAAATGCACCTTAACGTTTTGGCTAAGTTACTCCAAGCCACCATAGAGCATTCTACTGGAGCATTAAGAATTTATCAAAAGTGAGTTTTATTTTTTATTTTTCTAGGCCAACTGACTGGTTCAGGGGACCAAAAAAAGTCAGTGCTCTGCTATGGTCACTAACATGCACAGGTGAGTGTGTTTTGGTCATTTGTCATTGTCATGTCAGTGCTAGACATTTGCATGGAACTTTTTTTGAATGCCGTTGTCGTGCTCCTGCCAGTTTTCCTCCTGTATGAAACGTGCACCAGTAACTCATTCTGCCATACAGTGTAGCTAATAATCGCTAGGGGTGGGAATCACCAGGGGCCGGTTGCACCAACTGGTCTTACACTGGTCTTAAGCTAAGTTGGTCGTAACTTTACGACCTAACAGCTACGCCGGTTGCACCAAGACGGCTTAAGCCTTATTTTCACTACGACCAGGCGTAACTCCTACGCCTGGTCAGGAGGAGGCGTAGAGCCTGCCTGTAACAGAGATCTCCGCGGAGACCTTTTTGACCGTCATCGTCGTAACACCGCCAGTTCGCCATCTTTGAAAGCACGACGTTAGATTATAACTAACTACGGTAGTTGTGTGGCTTAGCCTTCCAAAATGTTGCCGTTAGTTTTTTAGAATGTAATACATAGAATTGGGAACGTTACATTCAATTTCATTCAGACTGTCTTTCTGGCTCAATAGCCGCCATTTTTCCCCCGGAGCGAGGGAGGGGGAGAGGAGGGAGGGTGTTTTACAGTAGTGGCTGAGAGAGCGTAGTGGCACAGTGCTCCAAGCAGGTCGCGAGGCACATTTTTTGCAACATCATCCAATCAGGGTGCATTCCCTGGCAATTCACATGGACGCGCATTGCTACGACCAGCATAGTTAAGACCAGACATAAGCCGTGTTGGTGCAACAGGCGTAAGTCCATGGTCTTAACTAAGACCGACGTAGGAGTTACGACCAGGCATAGTTAAGACCAGTTGGTGCAACCGGCCCCTGATGCCCACGATACGATACTAAAACGATACTTGAGTCACGATACGATAGTATTGCGATATCGCCGATATTGCGATATATTGAATATTGTGATATTTCGATATATTGTCTAACTCCTTTTCCTTGACCTCACCGGAAGTAAAACATGCAGTGTTTTTTTGTTTGGTTTTGTTTTTGCCCAAAATGTAGGCTACATTATTAAGCTTCTCTGGACTCAAGACGCCACTGCAGGCGCGGACTGCAACATCGGGGGGCTTCGGGCAGATGCCCGGTGGCCTGGCATGGCATGGCCTACACATTGTTTTTTTAATATCGATACTTGACGTCCAAATATCGATACAATATCGTCAGGCAAAATATTGCGATACTATGGTGTATCGATCCCCCCCCCCCCACCCCTAATAATCGCTAGTCTACATTAAAACACATTCTCCCAACTGATATGTAAACTAGGCTATAGGATTATGGTCAAAGTATTCTAGCTATTAAAGTTGGGTTATAGTCATCAATGCGTGCGTGCTTTGTGTGTATAAAGTCACTTCCTCTCATCACTCCATCTCCCCCCACCACAAATCAGCTGCAGGCACACGGTCACAGAACAAACACCGATTTAACTACAAGGAGTTGCTTATTTTAGTTGCCTTCAATGTATATCAGCTGGATTTGCTTTAAATCAAGTGGTCCATCTTGTTGTGACGCAAACTAAATGAGGGGGGGGGGGGGGGGAGGAGACGAGCTTGACATCATCAAGAAACTTTTACAATAGCTCTCGTTAAATGGATGAATCATGCACATCACGTTAATGTCCACTCGTGCTCACGATATGTTGTGTGACCAAGAGATTACAGTGAAGGGATAAAATAGCTTGGACGTTCCTTACACCATAGACCGCTGAAATCTATGCCAGCTGTCCCACATAGCCCGCCCCCAGCATGGCACCACACTATGCTGCTAACATGCTAACGGGTTCTTGGTGAAGATAACGGCAAGCTGATAGAGTCTTGTGGTTTGACAGTCAGCATGTGGGACTGCGCTCGCCGTTCCTCTGACGGCTATCACGTAAATGCCTCAGGGTTGTGGCCTTTCCTGGTTTATAGCCTAGCAACGGTGTATGTGTACCAACAGGCAGCCCCCACCAGTCCCACTCATTGCAACAGCGTTAGCAGCAGTAACAATAACAAGCGGGATGAGAAAAGACAGCTGTGAGGGACGGCTAGAGATTTGTCTACCCAAAGTTTTCCCCTTCTGCCGTCCAAGCGGCTTCCTGTTATCCCTGCTTTTTATTCTACTTCTGCCTAAATGTTCAAAAGAGCTGGAGATCCGGGGGACTCAAATATGTCGACTTGGCAAACTATGCCGAGTACGGCGTTTGCTTTGTGATTTGATGTGCCGGTTGTGCTCGGGAGAACTTTTAGTTTCATTCCATTCCTGTTTTCATCCAAAGTTATGATTCCAGTGCAAGTTGTAGTGTGTAAAAAAAAAAAAGGTGTTGTTCCCCCTCACTTCAATATTTCACTCTAGTGGCCCATTTATCAAATATGGTTAACACATAACGCTGCTCTTTGCAATGGAACTCAACAACAAAAAAACAGCTGACTGATTGCATATTGCAAAAAGAATGGGGACTTTTTTTTTTAACGACTGTTCCCAACACCGCCAAGCAGGTCACCTCAAGGTTTTGTTTTTTTTGCTAAGCCAGTCCCCCAGGCAGAAGTGTATTTTTACCACGGCCTCTTGACCGTGAGGGGGCTATCCAAAGATGACTCATGTGGTGCCTGCACTGGACCGGCCCCGTCTCTCACAATGCCCCTCCAACACCCCCACATTTGGGTCGGAGCTGCTGAGCAAGATGGTCCATGGCTGTGGGGGATGGGGGATGGGGGGGGGGGGGGGGGGTTTATGGAGGAGAAACAGGACCCCAACCTGCCCTTCACTGACACTCTATTCCAGGGCCACTATCATTTCTCACCCTCTTGCCTCTTAAAAATAGCCCCCGGCCGCCAGCAAAGGCAAAGCGGAGAGGAGAGGACACCGCAAGGGCTTGTCTTTTTGAATGTAGGCTATTGCCAAGTAAGAGCAACAGACAACAACAGACTGGGAACAAATTCTGGTGGATGGATTCCAAGGAAAACCCATAAGATCAACATAAGATACTGTCCCTCTGGGTTTGCCTATGTTCTTTCCTTCCTGGAGGCTATTTGAATTTCTGCTTAATCCACATGTTTTAGGCCGAACAAGAACAAGCGTACACATAGACTTAATTTCATGCACCTTTATTTCAGGCTTCATTGAAAATAGATGTGGTGATTTTTTTTTTTAAAGATAGATCTGCCAATCACCGATTCAATTGAACAATATTAGGTCAAGCATTTAACATGTTGCACAACCATACACATCGAACACACAAATGAGAACTGAGCATACCGATTCCCATAAGCTACATGTGAGGAAAATACAAACTTAGCAGACATTCTATTTACATGTATCTAGGCCTATTATTCAATAAGACCAGCATACAACTGGCTTAGTACAAAAGTATAAAAACAAAAGTTAAGAAAAAAGTATGAGTACAACAATTTAATGAAATATTGCACTCACAATGAAGGTAAGCCATTCTAGCCTGAGCCCTTTTTAACTTCCTGGTTTCCTTCAACATCGTACACAAATTGCAACTAGAGTCCCTGCCATAAATACTGAAATTATAGAACCTGTACAAAGTACTGCACATTATAATTTCCACAAGTACATTTTAAGTTTCATTACTCCTCCTCCTCTTCCTCCTCTTCTGCATCCTCAAACTCATCATCGGTACCCAGTCCAAAGTCCATTTTCCCAAGGACCGTTTCAACATTCCCTGTTGATAGAGTGAAGTGGTCCATCTTCTCAAAGCCTGGTTCTGGCCTCTCTTCGCCCAGTGAGCCCTTTGCAGCATCCTTGGTCTTTGTGATGAGGCCCTTAGAGGACAGCAGGAACTCGGCAGCACCACCCTGCTCCAAAGCCCTCACGGCTGTATCCGTCAGCTCTGAACTAGCCTGCAGCCGCTCTCCGTAACGCTGAGCCAGTGCCCGCAGAGCTGCCACCTTCTCGTCCTGCTCTTTCCCAACCTTCTCTAGCAGCAGGGTCTTGCGCTCTTCCAGCACAGCGTAGAGCATGTCGAAACGCTCAGCTAGCCCTTGCTTAGCGCGCTGAGAGTTCTCCTGTACGGCCCGGCAGGTGTCCTCCATCTGGTTGAGCAGGGCCTGCAGGCGCCCATTGCTGGCCACTAGGGTGTCGATAGCGTTACTCAGTTCGCCCTTCTGGGCCTGGTATACACTGGCTAGAGGTGACACCTCACAGTCCTTGTGCTGGCCGAAGACTTTGCACATGGAGCAGGTTGGTACCTGGCAGGTCACACAATAGATGTTGATCTTCTCCTCCTCGTGTTCCTGGCACATGGGCTCTTTAGAATCCTTTGGCTTCTGGGGGGTTTCTGTGCTTCCTCCGGTGCTGCCGCTCCCTTCCTGCTGCTGCTTATAGAGGTCAATGATATTTTCCACCAACAGATTGCGTTGGAGCCCGTGCACGCCATGGCGGTCGAGCACAACCTCAAAGCGGCAGGTAGGGCAGCGGAACACGCCGCCAGAAAAGCGGTATGGGTTGCGCGAGTCGTAGAGGTCACTGGCGCAGCCGCGGCACAAGTTGTGCTGGCAGGGCAGGATGACCACGGGTTTGGTGAACATCTCTAGGCAGATGGGGCAGCTCAGCTGCTTCTCCAGGCTCTCCATTGGACTGGGGGGACGAACCACTGATCCGGTCCTCTGAACATCCATGATGGAAAAGGCTTTCGTTTACAGACAGGCCAGAAAGGCTTCTTGATCTCCACGCAGAAAAAAACTACAAGGTTTCTCTCTCTCTTTCTGTCTCAAACAAGTGACTAAAATGGCGCGGGCAGCTTCTACAGCCTTGTCTTTAGTGTTTGCTGTTACTCATGAAAAGCTGATATCTCTTCTGGCTAGGAGCTAGCACCGTCGTCCTTTATACCGACCCTTCACAGCCAGTGACACCTGATCCCTTCCACCAACTGGAGCGCACATTCCTCCCCGTTGGCTTGCCAGGGATCTTTTCAGAGAAAATGGCCCCCACCTACCGGCTGCCTGCATGTGTCACGTGTCACAGTGGCCCACGATGTCCCCTCTTTGGACACCGGTGGTTTAGGGTGGTCTTTGGACACCGGTGGTATACTGAAGGGTGACAAACAGGGCCCATGTGACTGTCCCAGAGGAGCCCCACCTGAGGGTGGGGGCTCATTGAATGGGTAAACAAGTCCACATGAACACCCTGTGACTCAGTTGTGTTTACACATGATTTGATATGAGTTGTTGTGTGTGGCACAAATCTGTTTTGCTACTCATATAATCTTTGATTTATTTCACTAAACACTGCATAATACCATTGAAGGAAGACTTGAAGCCCCTCTAAGACATTATAACTTCTATGATGAAAAAAAAAAAGGGGGGGGGGGGGTTTTCATGCGCTCATGACATGGAAGTCTAAATCTAAATTAATGCTACAATTTAGCACTATGATTTGAAGACTTGTCCCTCTGATTCACCGCATCCTTCCTCAGGCAGCACCTGGCTGTGATCCTCCCTGGTTGCCAAACTGTCTTGTGACATATACACACCACCGTCCATGGGATATCAACATGAGGTACCATAAACATGAAGGATAAGCTATTCTTAAAATCTCTGACAAGAGTAACATCACATGATAGGCCCAAGTAATGTTGTCAACTGTTGGCAAGAATACCTAAGTCTATAAAATGACAGAACTATATATACAGTACATCATATCATGTATAGATATTTCAGTGTCATTTTATAACCTTAGGTAATGTGTGAAATGGGAAAACGGCAAACTGAAATGTTTTGCTATTGTTACATTTTGATAAGAGTAACAATGTAAAGCCACTAGTGGTGGGCGATATGGCCCTAACAATATTTCAAGGTGTTTCCATGATAATGATATTCTTGACGATATGACAAAATACTAAAAAAATATATTCTATTAATTTCAATAACATACAATTGCAACAAAATAAGTGTAATAGTTTCATATGTCAGCATAAATGTAACAGTTTACCTTCAAATATTAAAATATGCCTTCAAATATTACCGTGGTTTGTTGTATAAGCTCTTTTGTAATTGTAACCAAACCACACTACTGAAGCCACTCCCCTTTTTGGAATCAACTCCTCCACGTGGAGCCGCTTTCAGCCATGCTTGTTGTTGTTGCTGTGCATACATCACACCGCTAAGCTTGTGGCATACTCTTCGCCCAGCCAAGCGCATAGGGCGCGTGGCGATTATGACGACATCGCACGGGGCGTGTCGGGGGGCGAGGCCTGAGCGCAGCGCGGCGCGTCCATGGAGGTTTTTCTATCAGCGCGTCGGTTTTGCTGCCTGTGCCTGTGAGATCTCCGTGGTAGGCTATCAGCGGATATCTGCTGTGATTGAGTCCTCACCGTCGTTAAAGTCGCCTTCAAAGCATGGTGTTCGATTATAACGAACTAGTTGTGTGGCTTAGCCTTCCCAAATGTGGAGGGGTCGTTTTTTATAATTTAATACATAGAATTGGGAACGTTACATTCAATTTCATTCAGACTGCCTGGAGCCTGGAGCTGCGCACTGAGTATGTTCTGTTTTGGCCGGCGCAGAGTGCGCGCGCCCTCCTCGGAGCCCCGCCTCCAGCGCGTGCGCGAAGAGTATGCCAGAAGCTTTACGCAGCGTAACAGTGTGACGTCATTACATGGGCAAGTCGGAATATTGGCAATATCACGATATGCGTTTTTGACAATATGAATATGAATTGTAACGATAAATCGTTAACGATACGATATGACACACCCTGAAAACCCACAATATCTATCTAATATGTAGCTGGTACCTTATTTCAGATTGTGTTTTGTTGAAACTGATAACCAGAATTAGGCTACATTATACAGTATGTATAGATACACCATACTGCTGAACACAAAAAGATTTTGCTAAATCAGTCAAACTGCCTCCCTTAAATTTGGCTAGTCATGTATTATCTTACTGCGCCCCGAGTGAGTGTGTGTGTGTGTGTGTGTGTGTGTGTGTGTGTGTGTGTGTGTGTGTGTGTGTGTGTGTGTGTGTGTGTGGCTGAGGGAGTAAGTAGGTGAGAGAGTGTGCTTGTGTGTGAGTGAGTGGGTGTGTGTGTGTGTGTGTGTGTGTGTGTGTGTGTGTGTGTGTGTGTGTGTGTGTGTGTGTGTGTGTGTGCAATACATGTCAGTTATCTTACCTAATATTTAATGTGTCCTCTCGTATTCCTCTGGTATGTTTATATGTTTATAGAACTGACTAGCAATACCTTGATCTATGGACCTGAACTGTTTTGTTGTTGTTGTTGTTCTTAAATGCAAAACCAATAAAAAGAATTGTTGAAAAGAAAATCCCTTAATTAGCCAACATGATTTGTTTCCCTCAGCTGGGCTCCATCACAACTAGAACTAGGCTATATTTTAAGTGTTAGGCTGGCGCCCCCTGCTGATGATTCTAAACCATACAGAAAAAAGACAAATATCACTGACAAGAGTTTCGCCCCTGTGGTTTCCTAAAATAATATACAGTCATTTAAAATTCAATGAAGTAAAGAACAAAAGGTGATAGAGGTGAATGGTATATCATAAACGAACCAATAATGGCTGGGTTTCCCAAAAGCTTCTTTGCGCTAAGAAGCTAATTTAACCCTTCTTAAGGCCCCCTTAACTCATTCACCGCCAGTTTAGGACTGCCAATATTTAGCACAGGCCAAAGATTTTCATAATTGTTGGTCATCTTTCAAGACCCACAGTAAATTATCTATTAGCACCAGAGTGATTTGCAATACCTCAAAATGAAGATGTACGTCTCTGGGTTCACCAGGAAAAAAAAAGTGAGCTTTTAGCATGTTCTGTACTCTACTTATATCCATTTATATACACCCTGTTTTCACCCAAAAGGTCTCTCTGAGATGACAAACAGGAGAAAAGGCAATTTCTGTAAAATACACATTCTCAAGCAGAACTCGCTCTCAATTCTTTTATTTTGAACTGTATTGACATCAGACATGTAAATATTATTCATTATGACACAAATGACAAAAAATATATATATATATATATATATATATATATATATATGAAGTGCTTTTTTTACATTCAACAATACAGTTTGCTCAGTGTGAGTGAGTGTACAGACAGACACACAGACAGACAGACAGACAGACAGACAGACAGACACACAGACACAGACACGCACGCACGCACACACACACACACACACACACACACACACACACACACACACACACACACACACACACACACACACACACACACACACACACACACACACACACACACACACAGAGAGAGAGAGAGTTCTCTCCACAGCTGCTGCTAGATCGCACCTCCTTCCCCCTCCTTCCCCATCAGCGTTTTGCCTCCTCTGCTGCTCGTTTCCCTCCTCTCGCTGGGACGAATGCTGCGACAGGAACGGGTCCGCGGCTTGGCTTTGGGACCAGGCGCTGCTGGAACCGGATCGATCATGTTCGTCACGGGTTTGACTAGGCAATCCAGGTTCGCCCTGCAGCAAGGCTGGCACATAGGAACGGGGTCCAGGGACCAGGATCGATCATGTTGGTCACGGGTTTGACTACCGCGGTTTCGATGTCCGCTGCTCTGCAGCAAGTCGATCAGCTCTGCAGCGCGGCGAGGGGGCATTTCAATGGCGTTTCTCCTCTGCAACAAGGAAGCGCGTTTCTCCTCCTTTCCACCTTCTTCCTAATTTCAAACAACAGCTGCGGTATGTGTTTGATAACGTGCTGTCGGCTTGACTTTGAGGTTAGGGACCCGAAACTATGTCACAGGCTGGGTAAGTGTTTCAACTATGCGCTGCACTCATAAAAACAAAAACACGTCAAACACGTCATTGGCGGGGAGGGCTATTTCTGATAACACGTCAAAGACGTCATTGGCGGTGAATGAGTTAAGAAGCAAACGCGTTTCCCAATTGCTTCTTTACGAAGGCATGCGTTTCCCAAAAGCTTCTTAGCGCTAAGAAGCTTCTTTGACCCTTCTTAAGGCTCCCGTAAGAAGCCAATGAAGCCAACGTGTTTCCCGATTGCTTCTTAGCCTAAAATTATCTTACAATTATCTTCCGTTAAGAAGGCTGCGTTTCCCAAAAGCTTCTTAGCGCTAAGATGATCTTTCGTTAAGAAGGTTTTGTAAGAAGGGTCTGGGGTATTCTTAACACCTTCTTAATGACAAAACACTGGCAGATCCAGCCGCGTCAGGCAAAAGGAGATACTTGTGTCCAATGTTCCTCTTGTGTTTTTCCCTTTTTCCTTTCTTTCATGCACCCTTTAGTGTTTAAAATTAGGGAACACTTGAAAATCTCCCCTCTATGTATGGTTACTTGTGTTTTAAATGTTTTACCGTAGGCTATATTCCTCTAATCAGAATGGATTCCTTTTATAATGTTGTGGATTTATATAGCACCTTTCACAGAACCCAAGGTCGCTTAAATTCTGTAGTGTTTCTCTGTTTTGTTGTATGCTGTGTATATAAAGCAATTTGAACTGCAGTCCATGTCTGAAATAAATAATGTTTAATAAAGTTTAACATGACCATGATTAGGTTATTCTACAACAGTGTTTCTCAACCACTGAGTCGTGGCCCACTGGTGGGCTCAGAGTGCCATCTAGTGAGCCGCTCCATTTAAGATGCTTCTTAAGAGCCTTCTATTTTTTTTATTTTTCTCTTCTGTTAAGAAGGCGTTTGGGAAACACTTCTTTGGAGCCTTCTTAACTCCCTAAGAAGCTTCTTAACTCCTTAAGAAGCTTCTTAACTCTTAAGAAGCTTCTTTGTTGGGAAACTCAGCCAATGTAGTTATGCAGATCATAGTGTTAAGTTCATGGTAGGAAAATACCATGAGACAATAAATAAATAAATAAATAAATAAATAAATAAATAAATAAATAAATAAATAAATAAATAAATAAATGCTGGGAAGTTTTGGTTATGGCTGGTAAGTTTGTGTACATGGCATTGCGTACATGGTAAATAATAAATAAGTGTTATGTGGAAGAACTATCATATTCTAAAGAGATAGATAGATAGATAGATAGATAGATAGATAGATAGATAGATAGATAGATAGATAGATAGATAGATAAATAAATAAATAAATAAATACATAATATGGCATATAAAATAGTGAAAGTGAAATTTAACAGGTAATTTAACAGGTAAGTTTCCTAATCTGGGTATGTTCAGTAAAGGTGGCATATGAGTGAGTGACTCATGTTGATACCTCGAAGAGCCTCCATGACCGGAAGGATATTCTCAGACCACTGGTAGGCTGCAATCGTTGTGTAGATCCCTGGAAAGTCTCGCTGCCATATTCGTTGGCCAACTGCCCACACAGCTGCTAGCTCAGGGTTTGCCTGCATGAAACAAGTGGGAAAGCATTTCAAAAACCTTCAGTATGTTACACATGACAGGACAGTGGCCTTTACCCCACTGTACCAGCAGTCTCACCCAGTACTAAAGACACCACATGCCTTCAATATGCCTTCCATTTGAAAAATCATTTGAAATCCGAAATCTCAAACAATTTCATCAGTAGGGCTGGTGTGCTGGTTTTGTTAGGGAATCAGGCAGCCAATTACCTTTCAGTCATTTAAAGCACAATTCTCCAAGGATCATACTGTGAAATATGACCTGGCTGAACTTAAGGCCATATTAAAGCACCGCTCGAAGAGGAAAAACGTGCTTACCGATTTGATTGCTTGAGGAATCCGCTTCCAGAGATACCTGGCGTTATTCCTATTGGAACAGCAACAACACAAGTTAGGCAATAGAGAAGTTGTTTATGTTTACAAGTGGCAAAATAAGATTTAGCTGTGATACAACTCCTCAACCCTCAAGTTATCTAATTTGATGGAGTTGCAAGGGCAACCTGAACGCATGCGATAGCAATAAGACCCCAAATCAAGTTCAAGGCTGCATTCGTTACTGTGTTTATACAGTAGGTATGGCAGAGCTGCATGTAAAAATGATTGTCTTATATAAAGCAGGGTTTCCCCCTGCATGCCACAACCTTTGACTTGCTCCTACAAATCGTTGGCATCAAAGACACTGTGAAAGCTGAAAAGAAACGAGGCACGCCAATTGCTCGTCAAGTACTTTTGCTGCCTTAAATTAAATGATCTCAATGAAGTTTTATGAAACGGTAGGGAAACAGGAAATGTTTTTTTAATTGGTCCATTTCAAGCATTGCAGTACCATACAGATGCATACAATGAGACTATGAGAGATGATCTTTTTAGCCTCTTGAATTATCAAACCAGAATCAGGAAATGGTTTTCTCCAAATAGAAAATCATGGGGAGAACCATACTACTTGTCTAAAACCAGACACGTGGTTGACTTACATATCATTGTGTAGTAAATAGAGGGCCAGTAATTGATTATAGACTTGAGGTGTTGCGATGCCCCCTGGAGCCTGTTAAAAACAAATGCAGGTATGGTTATAATTATACTGTTCTAACGTCACTATGCTAAATAATACCGCTAAAACGATCAGAAAACGAACAGAGCAAACGGTTTCTTAGTCGTTTCTAAATGTTACTGGCTAATAAAGTTAGGTAATAACATTGTGTAGTAACGCTACCTGATTGGGTGTGTACAAATTGCCCCTGCACCAGCATTTCGTTGAGCTAACACATAACGGTAATAATGTTAGTGACAGTGTGCTATTTACAACTAACGGTAGCTAAGTTTACGGTTAGGATCAGACACCGAGCCTAACGTGATATTATATTAGTTAACGTTAACGTTAGTTAGTGATATACTGAATAACCAAAAGAGCTGGCTAACCTGGGTAGCGTTAGCTACTTACGGCTAACGAACAGGAGCAATCTCAGCTAACATCACTATCACTTGTTTTGACGTGCTAACTTGAATCAGATTTTGCCAGTAAAATCAACTAAAATGCCAGTAATGAGGCAACTAGGGTAAGTTAGTTAACGCTGTATGGTTAGTTTGCTAGCTATGTTACTAATGTTAACGTTAGTTAGCCGAAGACGCGTTATGAGCTAACTAGCGTTAGCTAACTGTCAGATCTGCAACAACAACAATCTAGCTAGCATCCATAAAGAGAGACCGCAAAACAAGATCCATTGTTGGGACATGAAATAACTAAACTACCACTTCAAAGTTTACCTCAAGCTCCTGAGTTTCACACTGCTCCAATAATCTATCATAGTTTTCCTCCATAATCACTGCAGCAGGCATGATGATGCCTAGCTGTCGCACAGATACAGTCAGTCTTCTTCTTCTATCAATTGCAGTAGGCGAGCAGCACGTCAGGCGTGATCCTGCCCTCCACAGGACAAATCACATAATGCACCTCACTTTGTTATTAACCAATTTATTACCCAAGCTACAATCCCCCTTTAAAGGGGAACTAGTATCCGTGGGATAATGTCCATGTAAAATGTCCATGTAAAATGTCAAGTAAAAGTCCAAGTTCAATCCTAATCCCCATTCATGCCAAGACACATTCAACCACACATTTCCAATTCTCATGGCGAAGGGAATGAAGAGAAAGGAAAACTGTAGCGTAGCCGTAGGCTATATCCCCCCAAGCCCTTATTTGAACATTTGTTGTTGTAGTAACTTCAATACTAGTAAACAGACTCAATTCTCTATTGACTCAGCAACGGCACTGCAGTCATTTATTGATTAGTGACTGGTTACAACTCGCGCCTAATTCTCCTGTACTGAAACACAGGCTCCCGCTAGGACCCCCACCAGGACCCCTTAGTGGTCCTCTGCCTGCCTGATAGAAATCCCCAAACATGAACATTCACATTACAACATTCCCTCCCCCCATAGTCCACACATAACAAAATATATACTGTATGTGTACTTGAACTTTTCCAGTGTTTCTCTTTTCTTTGAACTTCAACTAATCTACGAGGTGGGGAGTCGACGGCCCTCCTCGAGACACCCCAGGGGATTATTCTGCCCCTTCAAGTATAATAATCCTCAAGATAAGGGGGTGCCCTCCTAACTCGCTCTGGATAAGGGTTGTCTCTGTAAGGGTCCGGTTCTGGGGGTGCAGGCACTCCCGCCTCTGGTGCTTGATCCTGTCGCTCTGGATTCTCTGGTGCTTGATCCTGTCGCTCTTGATTCTCTGGTGCTTGTGGTGTCGGGTCCACCGGGAAACTCTCCTCTTGAAGATTGGATTCAGTTTGTGTCCTGTCGTAACGTGGGCGGATTTGATCCTGATGTCGCCTCACCAGCTTGCCGTCATGTGTTTTCACTCTCCAAGATACTGGGCCTGTCCTCTCGATGAGTGTTGCTGGAATCCACTTCTGCCCCGCATACCCACGCACATAGACTGAGTCCGCCTCTGTGAATGTGCGGTCCCGGGCATGCTTGTCATGGCGTTCTTTTTGTTTGGCCTGGTTCAGTCCCACTTTGCCCGCCAGTGACGGACGCACCAGATCCAACTGAGTCCTGATCCTCCGGTTCATGAGCAGCTCAGCCGGTGTGGCTCCGGTCGTGGTCTGAGGGGTTGATCGGTACTTGAACAGGAACCTGGATAGCTTTGTCTCCACACTACCCTCCCCCATCTTCTTGATTCCTTCCTTAAACACTCTCACAGCACGCTCAGCACAGCCATTAGATGACGGGTGATATGGTGCGGTTGTGACATGCTTTATGCCATTCTTCTTCACAAAATGCTCAAACTCCGCACTCACCAAGCTAGGCCCATTATCACTGACCAACACTGCTGGGATTCCATGGGTGGCGAAGATGCTCCTCAGCTTCTACTGTAGCCGCGGAGGTTATAGACGGCATTGGGTGAGCCTCGATCCACTTTGAGTAGGCATCTATTACGATCAGAAACATTTTTCCAAATACTGGCCCACAAAAATCCAGATGCAGTCTCATCCATGGTTGGTTGGGCCACTCCCACGGATGTAGCGGCGCTGCGGCTGGAGTGGCTTGGTTTGACTGACATGCATGGCATTTGCGCACTGCTGACTCCAGATCTGCATCCATGTTTGGCCACCACACATAGCTGCGGGCCAATGTTTTCATTCTTGAGACCCCCGGATGAGCCTCGTGAAGCTCTACGATCATGGTCTGTCTCCCCGGCGGTGGTATTATTACCCTGCTGCCCCACAGAATGCAGCCCTCCTCCACGCTCAGTTCATTTTGCCTCCTCATGTACGGCTGCACCTCTGGATCTGTGCACTCTCGGGGGCAGGAACCCTGCAGCACCCACTGATGCACTCTGGACAAGACGCGGTCCCGGCGAGTCCACTCCCGGATCTGTTTCACCTGCAGTGGTGTTCCATTCATGTGCTCCATGAGCATCACCACCTCCCCTTCTCGTGGCGTGGTGACAGGGCTGGTCGGCAGTGGGAGCCGGCTCAGTGCATCTGCGTTCCCATGTTTTGAGCCCTCCTTATACTCCAGTGTATACTCGTATGCTGCCAGGATTAACGCCCACCTCTGCATCCTGGCCGCCGCTTGCTGTGGGATGCCCTTACTCTCTCCCAAGAGACCCAGCAGCGGTTTGTGGTCAGTCACGATGGTGCAGTGCATACCATACAGGTACTGGTGAAATTTCTTCAGGCCAAAGATGATGGCTAGCCCCTCCTTCTCGAGCTGAGAATATCCCCGTTCTGCTGGTGAGAGTGAGCGAGACATGTAGCCGATCGGCCTGTCTGTGCCGTCAGGAAAACGGTGGGATAAAACCGCCCCAACGCCATATGGCGATGCGTCACAGGCGAGGTAGAGGGGTTTTGAGTCATCAAAATGCACTAGCAATTGTTCAGACTGTAGGCACTTATTTGCCTCCTCAAATGACACGTCCTGACGTTTGCTCCACCGCCATGGGGCCCCTTTCCTCAAAAGCTCATGTAGCGGCTCCAGCACGGTTGACACGTTTGATCTGGTTTTAATATGGGAACTATAGGAGCAGCCCACTCTGAGAAACTCACTGGCTCAATGATGCCCTCCTTCTCCAATCTGGCTAACTCTGTTTCCACTTTCTCTTTGAGAGCGTACGGCAGCGGTCGGGCTTTAAAGTAACGTGGCTTGGCCTCTGGGTCCACATAAATTTTCGCCGTGGCCCCCACTAGAGTCCCCAGTTCGCCCTTGAAAACATCCTCGTATTTTGGGAGTAATGCTTTTAACTCCTGCTGCTGCCCTATCTGCAGCCTGAAAATAGCTCTCCAGTCTAACTGAATGGCTTTAAGCCAGCTTCTCCCGATTAAATTTGGGCCCTCCCCTTTTACCACCAGTGCTGCCAACCGCTTGGTTTCTCCCTTGTAGACCACTTGTGCGATCAACTCACCTAAGACCCCCACCTTGTCTCTGGTGTAGGTGTATAGGTTTATTCTCCCTCCCATCTCCCTATATGTTTTTTCATTAATGATGGTCAGGCCTGCCCCAGTGTCTATTTCAAAGTCAATGTCATGGCCATTCACCAACATCCGCTCTTTGTATGGCTCCACTCTCTGTCCATCATCCAGATTGTACAGCATGTGCGTATACTCCTCTTCATTTTTCTCATCCTCCAGCATGTGGGTTGCGCCTCTTGCCGTTCCCCTTGCATCACCTCTGTCCTGTCTGGGTTGCCTGGCGCTGCGACATTTTCTAGCCAAGTGCCCCCTCTTGTGGCAGTTGTGGCAAACTGCATCTACAAAACGGCAGTCAGCAGCTCCGTGATTCCCTCCACATCTGAAACAACCTGCCTGATAGAAATCCCCAAACATGAACATTCACATTACAACATTCACGTGTCACTTGACATCCAGCCAAGTCTTTTTTATATGGGGTGAATGGAGGTATTATGGGACACTTTTTGACTTTTCGCCTTGTGGAAGCTTTTTTGCCATCAATTAAAAAAAATAGCCCAACACATGATACATTTCTGTAATAGTCAAGATGTTACCTAACCTTCTGAGGTGGAATGAAGGTTACATTATATTCCAAGGAGGCGTGGCATCCTCTTTTGTGTGAACTGACCCAAAATCCCTTTTTTCTGTAACGTTTCGTATTATAGGACAAAATGTTTCGTATTATGGGACAGATGCCTTATGATGAATTTAGGCTAGTGTAAGCATTTACTACACAATTTAATTCATACTTTGATATAATCTGACATGCACATCTTACTTTTCCTATTCATCTTTATAAATTAACACTCCATGTTCATTTAAACGGTTTTATTTAATGTTTAAAACTCTGTAAACAATTCAAACAACAATCGGCCTGCCCTCACTGTCACAACAACCCCCTTAGTTGTTGAGTTAACAGTAGGTTAGGTTTAGGATGATTAAGTTGAGGGGTGGGGTTAGGGTTAGGATGATTAAGTTGAGGGTTAGGGTTAGAATGATTAAGTTGAGGGGTGGGGTTATGGTTAGGATGGTTAAGTTGAGGGTTAGGGTTAGGATGATTAAGTTGGGTGGTGGGGTTAGGGTTAGGATGATTAAGTTGGGGGGTGGGGTTAGGGTTAGGATGATTAAGTTGAGGCATTGGGTTATGATGGTTAAGTTGAGGGTTGGGGTTAGAATGATTAAGTTGAGGGGTGGGGTTTGGGTTAGGATGATTAAGTTGAGGGTTAGGGTTCGGATGAGTATGTTGATGGTTGGGGTTAGGTTTAGGATGATTAAATTGAGTGGTGGGGTTATGGTTAGGATGATTAAGTTGAGGGTTAGGGTTAGGATGAGTATGTTGGTGGTTGGGGTTAGGGTTAGGATGCTTAAGTTGAGGGTTGGGGCTGGGGTGATTAAGTTGAGGTTTGGGGTTAGGATGATGAAGTTGAGGGTTGGGGTTAGGATGATGAAGTTGAGGGTTGGGGTTAGTATGATTAAATTGAGGGTTGGGGTTAGGGTTAGGATGATTAAGTTGAGGGTTGGGGTTAAGGTTAGGATGATTAAGTTGAAGGTCAGGCTGGGATGATTATGTTTAGGGTTGGGGTTAGGGCTAGGATGATTCAGAGTCTATTAATATTAACCAATTGAAGTGGTCAGCTTTTTTTTGCCTGCCTATTTGTTGGTAACCACTAATCTATTCTAGAGAATAAACAATGGTTCTCTATTGCAAGGTTGATAATTTTGTTCATTAGCAAAGCCTTTTAGCACTGTCCCATAATATGAAAACATACTGTCCCATAATATGAAACCGTGTTTCGTATTATGGGACAAAATGAAAACAACCTAATTCCAAAAATAAAACTTTGTTTTGTTTTGTTTTTGTTTTGTTTTTGGTTGCAAACATGCATCATATTCATGTTCCATCAAAAGTTTGTGCAATATATTAGCTATGAGAATTTTATGACCTTATGATGAAAACTAGCTAAAGCTTATGTCATTTTCCTCACCTCATGCCCTGCAGGGTCAACCTCCTGTTTGAAGCTTGCCCCGCCCACATATGTGATGTCACACCAATGAGGGCATGCGATTTTGATTGTGTAGTTTCACAGGTAGGGCTCAGGAAAAAAAAGTTTTTATTTTCACTCATCAGGCAAGAAAATATAGCCTCTATAGCTTAAGTGTCCCATAATACGCTATGTCCCATAATACCTCCATTCACCCTGCTATATTTTTTTCCCATTTGATGAATGACCTAACTACCTAGAATGACCTAACTACCTAATGAGTATTAAGAATGAAAATGTCTGACAAGCCTTGTTATATTTAGTTGTCACTTGTCAGTTACTTTCCGCTGGGAAGCAGTTTGTTATGTTGAACAGGCAAACCCACCTGGAGAGGAGTGGATAACAACGTTTGTTGTTTGTTGTTTGTTTGTTGTAAAGATCAGCGTCTTATTTTGTCTCCATGTGAAATATCCCATGGGATTGAACCAGCCACCAGTCATCTGAGACTGCGGTGAAGCCAGCCTACTCTCGCTGTTGCCTCATCAAGCCAGCCGCTCCTACATTACATTTCAAGGGCGCCCTTATTGCAGACCTTACGGTAAATACACTGCGTTAACCAACTTCAGGGTTTCAAAATAAAATGTCAGGTTTTTGAAAGGCAATAACAGAGATGTGTCGAATTGTCGATGATTTTACCAGCCAGCCAGTGTATTCTACACTGATTTTGAGTCATTAGGTCACATGACCTGGAAGGTATTGAGCCGAAAATGCTTATTTTTCGATAAAGAAAATAATATGAAATATATGGAGTATTAAACTCCAATAAAAACAGGTGTGTCCTAACCAGGCTGTGCAGTAATGCCATTCTACATTGATTTTGAGTCATTAGGTCATATGACCTGGGAGTTATTGAGCCAAAAATGCTAATTTTTCCATAAAAAAATCCATATAAAATATAGGAAGTATTAAACTCCAATAAAAATAGCTGTGTCCTAACCAGGCAGTGTAGTAATGTGACTCTACACTGATTTTGAGTCATTAGGTCATATGACCTGGGAGTTATTGTGCCGAAAAGGCAAATTTTTCCATAAAGAAATTAATTATGAAATTTGGGGAGTATTAAACTCCAACAAAAAAAGGTGTGTCCTAACCAAGCAGTGTAGTAATGTGATTCTACACTGATTTTGAGTCATTAGGTCACATGACCTGGAAGTTATTGAGCCGAAAAGGCGAAATTTTCAGAAAATGCATGTTTTCAGAAAGAAATTAATTATGAAATATGGGGAGTATTAAACTCCAATGAAAAAAGGTGTGTCCTAACCAGGCAGTGTAGTAATGTGATTCTACACTGATTTTGAGTCATTAGGTCACATGACCTGGAAGTTATTGAGCCGAAAAGGCGAAATTTTCAGTAAATGCATGTTTTCAGAAAGAAATTAATTGTGAAATATGGGGAGTATTAAACTCCAATGAAAAAAGGTGTGTCCTAACCAGGCAGTGTAGTAATGTCATTCTACATTGACTTTGAGTCATTAGGTCATATGACCTGGGAGTTATTGAGCCGAAAAGGCGGATTTTTCCGAAAATGCATGTTTCCATAAAGAAATGAATTATGAAATATGGGGAGTATTAAACTCCAATGAAAAAAGGTGTGTCCTAACCAGGCAGTGTAGTAATGTGATTCTACACTGATTTTGAGTCATTAGGTCACATGACCTGGAAGTTACCTCGTGACTGGAAGAGGAGGCGCCTCCCTAGTTAACAAGAGGTCGAGCTCAGTTTTCAGTATCAGCCTATCCTTGTATACGCCAGAAGATTGATTATTTAAAAGCAAGATATCAAGGTTAGTGATAGCCGTTTCTAGCTCCTTTTGACGTGCTCTACGAAGTTTATTAGTATGTAGTGTACGTGAAATAATTTTCCCTCTAATGAAAGCCTTAAGGGTTTCCCATAATAGAGATGGAGAAGTCTCTTCATTTTGGTTGGTCTCACAGAAAAAGTCAATAGATTCAGAAACATATTTGCAATTGTTTGTATTGGTAAGGAAAAGAGGGTCTAAGCGCCAGGTTCTAAATGCCTTAGGCTTCGATTTAAAGTGGAGATCCAAGATCACAGTAGAATGGTCAGAGACAGTTATTGGGGAGTAATGAGTGGATAGAATAGATTAAATAAGTGACTTATCAATAATAAAGTAATCTATACGTGTAAATGAACGATGTGCATGGGAGAAGAAAGAATATTGTCTTGTAGATGGATGTAGAAATCTCCACGGGTCAATGTAGCCGTACTGATTCATAAAAGCAGAGAGAGTCTGGGCCATTCTAGTAGCTGCCACTGGTTTCGTACTAGACCTATCCAAAAGAGTATCAGTCACACAGTTCATGTCGCCTCCTAGTAAGAGTAAGTGGGAATTCAGATATGGAATGGAAGCCAGCAACAGTTTCATGAAGTTTTGATCGTCCCAGTTCGGGGCATAAACAGACACTAAAACCACTGGTTTCTGGTAGAGTGTACCAGAAACGATGACATAGCGACCATTCGGATCAGTAACTACATCTTTAGAAACAAAATCTACATTTTTCCAAATTAATATCGCAGTGCCCCTTGTCTTGAAATTAAAACTTGAATGGAAAATCTGTCCTATCCAGGGCCTATGAAGTTTCCGCTGTTCCGAGTTACATAAATGCGTTTCCTGAATGAGTGCTATGTCAGCGTTCTGGTCCTCATAAAGTCAATGTAGAATGACATTACTACACTGCCTGGTTAGGACACACCTTTTTTTATTGGAGTTTAATACTCCCCATATTTCATGATGAATTTCTTTATGGAAACATGCATTTTCTGAAAAATTTGCCTTTTCGACTCAATAACTCCCAGGTCATGTGACCTAATGACTCAAAATCAATGTAGAATCATATTACTACACTGCCTGGTTAGAACACACCTTTTTTTATTGGAGTTTAATACTCCCCAAATTTCATAATGAATTTCTTTATGGAAAAATTTGCCTTTTCGGCACAATAACTCCCAGGTCATATGACCTAATGACTCAAAATCAGTGTAGAGTCACATTACTACACTGCCTGGTTAGGACACAGCTATTTTTATTGGAATTTAATACTTCCTATATTTTATATGGATTTTTTTATGGAAAAATTAGCATTTTCGGCTTAATAACTCTCAGGTCATGTGACCTAATGACTCAAAATCAATGTAGAATCATATTACTACACTGCCTGGTTAGGACACACCTTTTTTTATTGGAGTTTAATACTCCCCAAATTTCATAATTAATTTCTTTATGGAAAATTTTGCCTTTTCGGCACAATAACTCCCAGGTCATATGACCTAATGACTCAAAATCAGTGTAGAGTCACATTACTACACTGCCTGGTTAGGACACAGCTATTTTTATTGGAGTTTAATACTGTAACGTATCGCTCATACGCCAAGGAACCGGAGAGTTGTAGTTGGTACAGGGTCTTTATTCACAGGCTCATTCAGCTCCTAGCAGCTAGCTTCACACCGCTAGCTCTACACACAACAACCGTCTCAGCTCGCTCCATAGCTAGACTGACATCCGGCCCACGGCCGCTGGTCCTATATACCCCGTTTCCCCTAGGAACACACCCACACACATTAGTTCCTAGGTGCAATCTAGACACTTCTATTGCACATCACATTACAGGTAATACCTGGATTACCTGGAACGCTACATACTCCTCACCCAACATTAGTCAACGCCCACGTTGACACCCACAACCCACACATATCCCCCTGTACCAAAACACAACACCCCACAACATTTTCCATTACCACATCAATTTCCCCACCTAGTCTCTTATTTTTCAGCACACTTCTTAATTTTCGTTCCACCACCACCATTTGCATTTCTTTTCATTTCTTCCCTCTTTTCCCATTCCTTTAAATTCAACCCACATTTCCGTTCACATTCCCATTCCAATAGCCCTTCTCTTTAACACCACTTAATTTTGCATTCACTCCCACCATCATTTAGTTACTTCCCATTAGCACCCTTTTCCCCAACATTTTCACTTAACACAAGCCCCAACATTTACATTCCCTCTTTTCTCTTTACACACATTTCAATTCACCAATAACTCCCACATTTACCTTATTTCGTTTTCCCTCTTTTCTTTACACTCATCTTCAATTTAACTCAACCCCATCATTTACCTTATTTTCTTTTTTCTTCCCATTCATTTAAACCACCATTTCCATCCCCCCCCCTTTTACAGCTTCTGTCCCACCTGAAGCGCACTAGTCCTTCTCCACCCCCAGTGGGGTTAGTCCTTCGCAAGGTGACTCTTTTCGGTCCCTTTTCTGTGCTCAACAGTCCTCACACGCACTGCAGTATCTCCGCACGTCCTCCTTTTGCTTGCCCCAGTAGAAATGTCCACGGAGGAGGCTGAGTGTCTCTTCGGGCCCACGATCACCGTATGGGCCCTCGTGCACCCCCTTCAGTGCCAATTCTCGCAGGCACCCGGGTACCACCCACTGGGTCCCGCTCTTCCCGTGCCCCTTTCTCACCAAAATCCCATCTACATCCAGACGCAGGTCGGTAAACATGTTCCACAGTCCTTTCGTGGCACCGGAAAACATGTGAATCTCCTCCACAAGGGGCCGGCGTCCGGCCGCCACCCACGCATACACCGGACCGATATCCGCATCCTCCATCTGTCTGCGTCTCCACTCACCCCCGGTGACATGCGTGATGTGCCTGTCCTCGTCTGTCGGCTCCACCTCTTGCACTCGCTCGTCCTCCCGTCCCGCTCCCCCAGGGGGCGGTGTGTTGAGGACAGCAGGGCGAACACCATCGGCGTCGATCTCCACCTCGGCTTTCTGCAGTGCAGCCGTGGGGGGTGTGTAGCGGCTTGGTTGGGCCGTCTCCTCCGGCCTTGACCCCTCTCGCTCCCCCGGGGACACGAGCGCCGCTCTCCCGACTGTAACAGCTCTGCAGATGATGTCGCTCACTTCCCTCTGGCTGTTCAAAACGATCCCCGCTCTCCTGATGGTCTCGTCGCTGATGATGATGTCCCCCTCTACCGGCTGGTATGCAGAGCAGCTAGCCTGGGCCGGCTCAACAGTCACTCTCCTGCCCAGAACAATCGGCTCTGTACTGCTCCGCTGCTCCGCCGCTTGTTGCTCAGGCTGCTCCACTGCTCCGCTACTCCGCTGCTCCTCTGCCTGTTGCTCCGGCTGCTCCCCCGGCTGTGTGTCTCTTCCAGCGTTCACACTCTTAGTGCAGTCTCTAGCTAAATGTTCAGGCGACTGGCAAGTCCAACAAAGCCTCACCTGTCCGCCGCCTGCACGTCTCTCCTCTCTCGCTGTCTTCCAGTCCCCGACAGCTTCTCGACACTCTCTAGCTATGTGTCCCGATCCACCGCATGCCCAGAAGGCTCCCTGCTGTCCCCAGTACCTTTGCTCCGCATGCCCGGTCCGTCTCCCCGAACCGTCTCGGCACCACCTCGCCACGTGGCCCGGTTCTCCACAGGTCCAACACAGTCTTTGCGGCTCCTCCGTCCGCTTCTCTCCGTGCTGCGCGACCTCTCGTAGCAGCTCCATAAGCCCCTCTGCCCAGGCTGGTGTCGCCTCCAACAGCCGTCTGATCTCCTGCATCAAGCGGGCTTCCATGCCCGCCAGCACCGAGCTGATCCCCGTCATCAGCTCTTCTTTTCTCCCGTTCGCCGACAGGCATTCTTCTAAGCGCACCATCACACGTGGCGCTCGTAGCAGCTAGCTCACACAGCTAGCTTGCTACCGCTAGGTCGCTCGAGCCTTTGATCTCCAACTTTTCCTCCGCCGTTCCTCCTCACTCTCTCCCCTCTCGACCGAATCAGAGGCGCTACCGCTTCACTTGCTGACACCAATGTAACGTATCGCTCATACGCCAAGGAACCGGAGAGTTGTAGTTGGTACAGGGTCTTTATTCACAGGCTCATTCAGCTCCTAGCAGCTAGCTTCACACCGCTAGCTCTGCAACCACCCGGTCAGCTCGCCCACATGGCCTGACTGGCCTCCGCCCCGGCCGCTGGTCACATATATCCCCTTCCCCCTAGGAACACACCCACACACATTAGTTCCTAGGTGCAATTTAGACACTTCTATTGCACATCACATTACAGGTAATACCTGGATTACCTGGAACGCTACAATACTTCCTATATTTTATATGGATTTTTTATGGAAAAATTAGCATTTTCGGCTCAATAACTCCCAGGTCATATGACCTAATGACTTAAAATCAATGTAGAATGGCATTACTGCACAGCCTGGTTAGGACACACCTATTTTTATTGGAGTTTAATACTCCATATATTTCATATTATTTTCTTTATCGAAAAATAAGCATTTTCGGCTCAATACCTTCCAGGTCATGTGACCCAATGACTCAAAATCAGTGTAGAATACACTGGCTGGCTGGTAAAATCATCGACAATTCGACACATCTCTGTTACTGCCTTTCAAAAACCTGACATTTTATTTTGAAACCCTGAAGTTGGTCAACGCGCGGTGTATTTACCGTAAGGTCTGCAATAAGGGCGCCCTTGAAATGTAGGAGCGGCAGGATTGCTGATGCAACTGTGACAGCATCTGAGCAAGGGGTCTGGGCTGGGCTATATCTGACATGCACTCTTTATTTGGCGCACAATGATTTTGACATTGTGGCTCTGTACAGAGTTCCGATATTGAAATAAACAAATCCTTATTCATTACAAACGAGCAATTAATTTATTGGTGAATCAACAAGGCATTTAATTTTAATTTTTCCTCAACAACTTGGGGGCTCTGTCCAGGATTGTAATCTTTTCGCTGGACCGGGCTGTAAGCGGGGAGTCGACTGATTGATCATCTCCTGTTGTCAGGACCTCGAACCTCGACTTAGCTCACGAGTGGAGGGGTCTTTTATTGTGTCTCTGTCTGGACTCGGCCACGCCACACCCCAGCAGTAGCACATCGAGATGAAGCAGCTCTCCAGGGGCAGACAGCTGCGCCGGGAGCGCGGGGAGATGCGTCCGTACGACCAGCGGATGCAGAACCCCCCGGTCCACGAAAGCCAACTCCGCTTTTTCGCTCATGATGCAGAACTCCTCTGGACATGGAGCTTGAGGTTTCAACTTGAGGAAGGTGTCAGAGACCAAGCAGAGAGCATGATGAAAACGTGCATGCAACTTCTTGTTCGCCTCACTGAGACAGTGAACGCCCTGCACGAGGAAATGTTGATATTCCTCCACAACAACAACATGCAGCAGAGCGATGGAAGGGACCGAGGGAGAGGAAGAGATAGACAGTTTGGTGGCAGGCGTCGCCAGCAGAGAGAACGACGTCCGCGCTTGGCACGTGACCAATGTGCTCTGTGTGGGCGCTATGGGCATTGGAAGAATGAGTGTCCTGATGCCCTGAATGGACAATTTCAACCTGGGCAGTGGGATGCCCTGAATGGATAATTTCAACCTGGACAGTGTCAATAGCGACGGAGAGGATTCATGCCAAAATGAATTCAACTGACTGGAAGGGGGTGTGGCGCTGTGCCGGGGACAGAGAGAGGACCTTCACTGCAGCAAGCAGGAAAGTGTAAACACACACATGCACACGCTTACACGCTACAGCTGTTCAAAATACAATAGATAGGCTTGAGAAAGTATACACAACACACACAGTACACTTGTACACAGCTGTTTGAAATACAATAGGTTGAAAAATCATTGCAAACCACCAACTGACTCATACATTATGTATAACGGCAGCGCCCACAAGGCGTTGCCACAGGTGCGGCTCTTGGTGGACGGTGAAATGCCCAGCGAGCATTTTTCGGGTTTAAAACACATTTATTGCAGACACACAGGATTCAAACCCCGTTCGCCCACCTTCAAGCCACTGCGCTCTACGTGCTGAGCTATACATTTTCTTATACTATACAGAGAGCCGGCACATTATATACTGTATCTAGCACACACTGTAGACTACACAATTGTCAACGATCGGGAGGACAAGTTATTTTATGTGATGCGTACGAGACTATCATATTATGTAACAGACTATAATTATGTTGTGTGTGTGTGTGTGTGTGTGTGTGTGCATCTATAGTCTGTAGGCTGTACGGCTTCAGAGGTTAACTTCATTTAACACTAGAGACTCAGGAGGTACACAGAGCCTCGTATACAGGCTGTTACAATAACATAGTGTAGCGATGTGGGTTGTCAGTAAACATGGGGTTGTCTAGTTGTCACGTTAGTCTGGGGTCGACATGTCTGTGGGGATTTACGGGGGTACGTAAAGGCAGCATACGAGCCGGTGGGTGTGGTGGAAGAGATGGGTTCACCTGTGATTGGCTGGGGGAAGGGGGAGCTCGGGGTTGTTGTGTGTGGGAGCCAGGAGGGAAGGCTGCGGTGTTGGGAGCTGCGAAGCTAGAGGAAGCTAGCTGGGTTTGGGAGTGTGGTTGTGGGGTGTTAGTGGCGTGGACGACGGCTGACAGTCGTCCTGTAATAGCGATCCCTGAATAAAGTGCGGTGATAAGATCCTGACTCTTCGCCTGGTTCCTGACATTATTACAATAGCGTGCCCAGAGCACCTCGTTCCGCACTTGGTGCAGACCGGTGCAGACTTGCTTTGGTCTAGTCAGTCACAGCTAGTAAGTAGCCTACTTGCGCATGCGCGTTGCTGCAGGAACTGAATTCATTATTTTATAGTATTGCGCTAAACTATTAACCATAGTTGTGTCCTGGAAGCTTTTTTCTGGCACCACATAGCCTATATAGTCCCATATTTATGATATTTCATGTGACATAAAATGCGTTGAAATGTAGTTTTCGTGTAGACCAGATTTCAACTCTCAGTTACACAATAAAATGGACAAATGCCAATTCACACACTATCAATATTGTCTCTATTCCAAACTACAACAAATGTTTTAACAATATGATGAACCAAATTGTGTTTTTTTACATGTTGACGTTGTAACCGCATTTTCGCCGGTTGAAAAGAGGGTGAAATTAGGTCTTAGATGTTCAAACCCAATATCACCCAGATTTAAACTAAAAATCAACGTTGAAAAAACGTTTTGTGCTCGCTGGGAGTTTTTGGTGGATTCAGGGGCATCCGAGAGTGTGAATTGTCATAAAGCTCTGTCTAAAAAAAACAAAACAAAAAACAGCGCTGAGTGGGCGCTGGGTGAAATCAATTACTGCTTCAGGTATTAATTGTGGATGAGAATTACACTGTGCCATAGCAGTGTGTAAATGGGAGTCATGGGAAGATTAAACATCCATTCCTGTACTCAAACTGTCCCATCAATTTGTTGGGAAGAGATTTGATCATTCGTTTGGGCACCTGTCTAATTTCCACACCTGAAGGCATATAATTAAAAAGATTGACAGAGCTGGATTTAAATGCAAATTACACAATGATGGAATAAGACCCTACGATTCCATTGTTCATTTATCAGTGGAAAATTCCACCTCAGCCAGTGTTACGCGCAAATCAACCCCCCTGTACATGCGCACCCCCCTATGTAAACAAACGCATTGGACAGACCTGCCTCCCGTAGTACCACATTTTAGCCGCCAGGTGTCATCTGGACATAAAAACACTGCTACATTTACAGGCAGGCAGTAGGTTACCTCAGATATTCAAATCTCACTAAATATAGACAGTTTTCACATAATGATGTTGCTAGGGAACAGTTTGAAACCTAGCTTAATTCCTGTCAGTTATTGTATTAGCAAACACTGCAACTGGAAGTAAGCTAGGGACAATTTAGAATGCCAATTGTCAAGTTAAACACGTCTAAAGTTGGATTGTAAAAACGGGTATTTGTAATTAAGAAGCATTTCCACCACAATGTGTACAAATGTTTCTCCCATGGAGGCTTATAAAAGAATGGAACCTCATCAAGTCTCGTTTGTACACACTAGTCCATTTAAAGGGAAAGGTTTCCAAATGTAGCCTATATTTAGGTTTTGAATTAATTGGAGTACCAACATTTCATCTCTTGCCAAATGATGGACTGTAAAAATAGGTGTTAGTAATCAATCAATCAATCAATCAATCAATCGACTAAGGAATGCATGGCCTTTCAAGTAAGTAGACAAACCGTTATAAAGACATGCAACAGACAGTGGGATTCGAACCCAAGAGCTATGCAGCCAAAAGTCAGCTCTTAAACCACTGCACCACAGAGAGCTTTGATGACTATTGCTGTCTTTTGCATTAGTTAAAGGAACACTCCGCCTATTTTCAACCAGCTTTGTATCATTAGAACATCAGTAGTATATCAGAAAACTGTAAACGGTTTTGAAGTCTGTCATTTAATTTGACAGTTATTGAGTGTTAAAGTGTGGACCAGTGACATCACTGGTCCACACTAACTCAAATTAATAACTCATTAACTCAAATCAACTCTCAATAACTGTCAAACTATTCATCATTCATCTAGTTTGACAGTTATTGAGAGTTGATTTGAGTTAATGAGTTATTAATTTGAGTTAGTGTGGACCAGTGATGTCACTGGTCCACACTTTAACACTCAATAACTGTCAAATTAAATGACAGACTTCAAAACCGTTTACAGTTTTCTGATATACTACTGATGTTCTAATGATACAAAGCTGGTTGAAAATGGGCGGAGTGTTCCTTTAATTCCTCTCTATGTGCAATTCTGCCCTCCCATACATGCTTGTCCCCAAGACCTCACATCTCTTCCACTGTCTATGTGTACGCCTCATGCAGAAGTGTCCCCTGCTGTACCACATTTCAGCCACCAGGTGACTGGGAAAACCAAACACCTTGGCTCTAGTCTTCCTAGTTCCTCTTTATTGGGCTCACAATATGACCGTAAGTGGTCATTTTGACGTCAAGATTACAAGCTCTCTGATGATAAATTCCTCAATTGGGAGATTCATGCATTCATTGTGTTAATATCCTTTAGAAAGACACTTAATGTGAAGAGGCAATTTTTTCTATTCTTTACAGGCACAATTAGATTGACCACACCTTGCCATTGTTGCAGGTGTCACCTATTTCTCACAATCATCCTGATTACCATGTCTCATAATTGCATGTATGAGAGAATGCAACAAGCAGAGGTTCTTTAAATAACAATTTATTTTTGCACTGGACAATTTAAGATAGTCTACATTCAACCATTTAAAGTGATTTATGGGTTAACTCCTTCCAGAAGTCTAAGATGTTGGTACTGCAATTCACAGCCTGGATATATGTTTGGACCTCTTTCCCTTTGAACGTTGTGTAGCCTACAGAAAATATTCAATGAGGTTATTATTTTTGAACATGATAAGCATCCACAGGGGACACATTTGTACAGCAAGCATGTGTGATGGCTGAAATGCGGTACTGCAGCAGGGCACAGGGCATGTATGTCTATAGTTCATACAAGGATTAATTCCAGTCAACTGAAATAAATGTGTCTGCAGTGGGGACAACAACATTTTTCATGGTTCAAAGTTGCACCATGTGTGCTGACTGGGGGCTTATTTATTTCCCTCATTGACTTCTCTGTTACTGGCACATTGACAATTAGATTAACCACACCTTGTTGCAGGTTGTTTCTCACAATCATCATGCTAACCATGTCTGTCTCTTTCATGTATTGCATGTGTGAGAGAATACAACAAGCAAAGGTTCTTGAAATAACATGTATTAATGGTTGGTAGGCTGATCAACAAGGAATAGGCCTACATGTGTTTTGCTTGAAAATAATAGCATTTCAGCATCTGTCACTAACTAGATTAAAACCTATAGGCTATCTGTTTTGTTTCAGACAGCCTTGTGACTTGCTTTGAACACAGAAAGAAAGACGGAGCCTGCCTGCATATCAAAATGAGGCTAATAATTGCATTTAACTTGTTTATTTAAAATAGTACTTGACCAAATAGAAAACAACAGAATATTGACGAAAAACCATTTTGACTCTAGCACAAGTCTGGGTAAGGAATGCTTATGAAAGATTCTGAGGCCTTAGTAGAAGCTTAATGTTGAAGGCAAGGCAAGGCAAGGCAAGGCAACTTTATTTCATGCCAAAAGCAATTCAAAGTGCTTTACAGAAATAGAAGAGATAAAACAATACAACAATGGAACACATGAAATTACATCAGGAAAAAAATTACAATCACAGTAAAAAGTGACAATAAAAAAGAATTGAAGTTGAAGAATACAACATGAATCTCCTGGTAATTCAACGTATTAGCAAGATACACCTGGGTGTATTCACTCTAACAAAGCTTGTTTGCTGGTCGGACAAAACTGCCTCCCCACCAAGCCCCGCCCCCGCAGCAGACATGTGCAGACTCGAGTTTGCCAATGAGTTTGCTTCAAGAAAGTCAAGACAGGCAGATTCAATGGTGGAGTGCATGCGCCCCCTAGTGGATGCATGCATTTACACAGGGGGGGGGGGGGGGGGGCACGCATGTACAGGGGGGTTGATTTGCGCTTAACACCGGCAAAGTGAATACTGATTTACTCAGTAAAGCCAAAAGCTGGGTGTCAACCAGGAGCCCAGCTGGCGAAAACTGACAACTTGCACTGCATTGCACATGTACACACAGGTCCAGATGAAACATTTGAACTGCAATGGGGCAAAAGTAAAACAAGGCCAGGTCGAAACCTGGCATACGGCCGGTGCAATGCTGCAGCTGCACACTTACTGTTTAAACTTGAATTATAATTGTAGTTTTTCTTTGTTCTTTGATGTGAATTTATGGCTTTTTGGCACCTATATGTAACCTTTTAAGGTTGAGATAATTGTATTATCATTATATGGTCCAAATATTTCAATAAAGCTTGAAACACTTGAAATATTCTTGCTTGGGTGGTATTCTACTTGAAATGATGGTAAAATGTATTATTTTTTGGTGTAAAGGTGCATTCACACCGACCTATTAAAGTTGGTCGCTGGCATCGAGTTTACATACAAAGTCAATGCAAACGAGCGATTGAGCGTATATTCGCCTGGGAGAATAATCGCTGGGCGTCCGAGCGGCAGAGACAGAGCGACAGGGAGAAAATACGCTCGTCGCTCCAGATGAAATATCCCAACTCGAGCAAAAATACGCTGGCATCAGTCGCTCGCTGTTCAATGCTGATTGGCTGCTGTGTGAGAGCGAGTCAAGGATCACTCTGGCTTGGAACAAACCACATTGACAGCCTGACAGCTGACATGAAGTGAAGTCTGTACTACCGGTATGCAGCTCGCATTAGGAGCACGCTGATAGGCTTAGCTTGTAAACAATGACGGTGGCTCGTAGTGGACAAACAGCATGACATTGCGTAACGTTATATCCCCCACATGTCCGTCATTTCGTGTGCCTGTTGATGAGCGATTTAAACAGAGCGACAGAGCGATTCCAAAGGGTTGACTTGAGCGACAGAGAGAAAAATAAATATCTCGGTGTGAACGCCCCTTAAGGGTCAGAAATGCATGGCTTCACTCCCACTCGGGCTATCGGGCTGGCCCTTTAGCTCGAGTGGTTAAGGTGTTGCGCAGTGCATGGGTCTGAGCCAGGGGTCCTAGGTTCGTATCCGCTCGGACGTTACATTAGTAAAATAACATGTCACGTGTGCAATGCAATATTTGTAATGGAATCATTATGGGACACGGCTAATAGTCGAACTTAGCCATAGTGCCATAGTTCCATAATGATTCCATTTGCATTGCACATGAGCTACACTATGCTAGCTAACGCTGTGCCAGGTATTAGCCGAGTCCCATAAAGATTCCATTACAAAACACGTTAACGTTAACGTTAGCCAAACGTTTTTTGGTTACACAATGCATTGCCAGCTAATGTGACAGGATAAGGTCCGTTTGATATGTTGTTAAACGTGTTATTTTACACCGTTTGAAAGAATGAACCCACCTTGAATTCTTTGAACAGGTCTGCCATAAAAAGTTGAATGTAAGCTAAGTAAGCAGCAGAAGCACCATTGTTTTTGTTTTAAATACTTGAGGGCTACATGCCACTGGTGTTGCACTGTCTGCACTCACTGCCATACAGAGTTGAATGTAAGAAGTAAGCAGAAGCACATTGTTTTGTTTTAAAGTTGAAGGCTACATGCCATTTGTTCATTGGAAATGGTTGCATACTTTAATAAAGGAGATCTCACCGCTGTTTACATGCTCTTCTGTACCCTGTACTACGAAGCTGTCTTAACAGACCCGCGATCTGTCACTTTGATCTGGTTTGACTGAACAGGATCAAAGCTATCTAGTTTAACGATACTACGACGCTGGTTTTCTACTCGATAACTGAAGCTGGGTTCATCTGGGATCTGCCTGTGCACGCGCACGTTTTTCGCTCGTGCACAGGCACGGGTCCACGCGAAAGAGGTGCGCTAGCCAATCACATTATGAACAGCTGAGTTGATCCACGCCCACACCCATTTCCTCATTGAATGAAAGCGCAGTGGGATCAGAGATTTTTGCGGATATTTAATGTAGCCTATGGCAGAATGAAAATCCGCGAAAGGAAGGACTGCGGGAAGGACTGTCTAAAGCTGCCGCTTGTATTCACATCAGTCATTTGATTTACTTTGATCAGCGATTTCTGTCTCCTACAACAGCTTTGTGCGAGTGTAAACGTAGCCTACATTAAATGTGTAATCTCAGTCTATAAATTTCCACAATCTGTAAGCCTATTTAGACCATAGATTTAGAAAGCATGCTCAATGAATAATGATCTCTATCACTCATTATGTGTGTGTGGTTGCACTGATCGAATAATTCATAGGCTATAATAATGATATCCTAATATAAAAGAGAAAACTGCTGGACTGAATTGAGACGATGCGGGCATACTTTTCATTGATCAAAACTAGCCTATTTTTGCTCATATATTGGCATACAGCCTACAGGACACAGTTCCAGCTGAAACATGCAAGAAGCCTGCATATTTAGTATTGGGGCTATCCCATATTTATCCCATATCTATATTATATGTATGTATAGGCTTTTCTGGCATGTAGGAGAATATCACCCTCACTCATGATATGCGCTGTGGTGATTATAGTGATCATATTTCTCCACGCATCGTTGAGCTGTTAAGACATAAAGTGGTAAGTAGGCTTAATTTAATTATGTAACCTACAGAGCCACGAATGTTTTTCTTGTTCTATTCTCAGTTGACTGCAATCTATTTTTCATATGCCGATCTTATATGAATGGTGAGTGACTCCAGAGAGCCGATTATATGGGTCTGTCATGGATTTTGATCTTATCCTCTGAAGCTAACCTGGTCGGGACCAGGTTAGCTTTGCAGCATGAGTTGCCATGGTGATTAGAAGTTAACTTGCTTTGTAGTACGGCTAAACCAGGGTTAAACCTGAAGTTACCTCGCTAAACCACTAATCTTGCTTTGTAGTACAGGCTACTGATCGGCTAACACGCTAGTTATAGCCTACTTAGCTCAGCTGTTAGCTACTTATCTTAGCTCTCTAGCTGCCTCGCGGTAAGATGTCCATGTTCCTTACGCATAACATTCATGTATATTTGCTGGAAGGGGAGACGTCTCCCGCTACTGTTGATGTCCAGATCACTGGGAAATGTGTGTTTGTTTATTTGTTGCGTCGCGTGTAACGTTAACATGGACCCTCTGCGGCCGTGAGCGACTCTGTCAAGCTGAACGATCAGATCAGGGCAGACAGGAAGTCCGAAACCGGACATTCGTCAAATAAAACAAATTTCAAAGTAAAAGCCCATCTTGATGAAAGGGTGCCAGGAGTCGTGTGTGAAGCCGTGTGTGCAGCGATTGGGACACACATGGTCACTGGCCTATAGGCCTAACAGTGATGAGAAGGAACACGATTTCAGACGGACAAGCCCGTCTTTATTGTCACACGATTACAATCAACACATGCACGGAGGGCCACAACACACATGCTGATGGTGGCCGGTGAAATTTGTCCTCTGCATTTAACCCATCCTGGCTTTGTCCTTTCCTCCGGGGGGCAGGCCAGGAGCAGTGGTCGCTTTCTCGTACAGCGCCCGGGGACCGACTTCGGATGTTGTCGTCACTGGTCGGATGACGATGACGATCTGATCTTCTGCATGTTTTTTTTATGGGGGGGGGGTTATATACGGAGGAACCCCGCTGGGGGAGCACGGGGAGAACATGCAAACTCCACACAGACAGAAAGGCCCTTACGACGAGATACCCCACCTGGGCAGTAGGCACTGAAGATATGGGGGGGAACACAACCACAGCGCCCACAGTGTCCCAGGCGAGAATCGAACTCAGGACCTTCTGACTGCGAGGCGACAGCTCTAGCACTGAGCCACCGTGCTCACACTGAAAACAATGTTTTGGACATCTAGTCGATGTGCGATTTCGGTTTCGTTAACGGAACCTAAGCCGCACACCGACCAAAGGAAACAGTCACACAATGATAAATGTCAGGAATGTAAAATATTCCGGTAACGCTTTACAATACTGGTGCAAACATGTGCATGAATGCATGCTTAACTCATGATGAATTAAGCCATTAATTGATGCTTACCGCATCATCAACTAATGAAAGGTATGTTTGATGAACACACCGAGTCATATATGAATTACTATTAATTAAGTAGGCTATGCCTATATCATCATAGTTAATTCCTCATCAACACATACATTAACACACTGTGTTCAATAATACCGTAATTCATGTGTTAATTACCACTATTAATGTCACTTTTCCCCAACCAATCTGCATTTTCCTTCCTTCTTAGCTATGTTTTATTCCTGCTGTAATTTGCCCTGTTTTTAATATATGTTCTTATTACGTGAAACTGTTTTTATATGCACTGTAAGGCGACCTTGGGTGTTCTGAAAGGCGCCTCCAAATAAAATGTATTATTATTATTATTACTATCGACATCCAGCTCCCTGCAACCGGAACTTTAGCGTTACCAGACCGCAATGCCGATAGCCCACATCAGAACCAGCTGAGCGAGGCGGTGTGCAGCATGTCAGGGACCCGGCTGGATCTAACCTCTCCCAGCCATTAGCTTGTTCATCATGGGCATTCCTTCCTCTTCGAAGCTTGGTCCACTGCAGGGACGCAGAACATGTGGCCGGTGTTTTGTGCCTATCTTACCGGGTGTCTACCGCGTTGATACCAGCGGTGGAAATGGGCCAGCCACCCTCTACCACTACCCAGGCTAAGAACCTCTCTCCCGGCCCGACACCCAGGGCAGCCCCCCTACTACCACCACCCATCCAGTCGCCTGCACCCGGGAAATCGATTGAGTTTCCCCCGTTGCATAACGAAGACGGGATGCGCTAGCCACGCTCCTCCTTGTCCGAGCTAGCCTGGTAAACCAAATGAAATGTGAGTTCACGTGACGGGCTGGTTTACCATGCTATGTCCGAGCGACATCTCAGGGAAAACATACTCGACTTCGGGGAAAGAGAGTTCTCTTTGTTTGACCGGTGCCTAGCTGGCTGGAAAGAGAGGCGTTCGGGGTGCAGCGGAGTCGCCTCTGCTGTTTACGGTAGTTTGTCAGTGGTGGTGGCCTGGCGGAGACACTGGCGCTATATGTATGACTGGGAAGCGTGTGTTTATGGGCGAACTGTGCTGTAGTCTATTAGATACTATCAGTAGGCTATCATTCTGATTACTTGTTACTAGTGTAGTAGTGTAGGCTACGCTATTTTATGGAGGTTCCTCTCGTGGCTCAGGCTGATCGAGTGATTGATGCTTGGTGCTCACGGGTAAACTCAAATTGACAGTAGCCTAAAAGAGCCCATGTGTTTACCCAATCTGTCATCCGCTGCATGTATCTTTGGGATTTGCCCCTGGTAATCCGAAATAGGCTAAAAGCGCACTGTGAGCGTGCTATTTGTTTGACATCCTGACCTGCAACATGTTCTCATATCAGACACCATTGTAGCTGGGCCACTGTCAAGGTAACCACGAGAAAACATGTTGTTTCCGGCCAAGACTTTCAGAATAAAAGTCGAAATTCATGTTGTAACCAGCTACGCAGTACTGAGCTCTGCGTGCTTTTATTTTTGATGGCAGGCTGAGGCAACGGAAGTAATTGTTTGTGTGCCATGTCTTTCTTGACACTTATCCTCGTGGTCGAGAGCAACTAGCTGGGTTGCACAAGGTGGTGTTCGTTTTGCAAATATCAGCTGCCTCCGTGTTCTTATTCTACAAAGAGTACAAACTGCAAAGCCTAAAAGTCGGTCACAGTGGTGGTGGCAGTGTCGAATGGATACCAATCGCAAGAGGAACGAGCGGGTTTGTTAGAGTTTCAGGTAGCTAGCCGTAGCAATTTAGCTAACTTGTTTGTTGTGTGTGCGTGCATGGTGGAGACCTGTCGCTACAGTCACGTTGGTTCGGGAAGTGAAGAGCAACACAAGTGAAAAAGGACGAGAGCTGGACCCGCCGGAGAGATCGAGCAACGCGGGCCGTGGGGAGGAGAGGGGAGAGGCCAGACTGTTTCCCCCAGCTGATACAGACAAGGGGCACTGGAGAGCGAGTCCTTGCTCCAGGGCAGACTTTGGGGGGACATGTTCACAAACTTGATAAATAAATGTGCTTTTATAACTCCAATGATGGTCTTCACTGATTACCTATATATTTTGAATTGTTCACATGACTATACTGTATAAAAGTGATTTCATGATCAGCATCAGCTAATGATTTGTGAGGATATCATTATGTCGTGACTTTACATTATGTGGCACAAAACTATTAATTAATACATAAGTATGTCGTGACTTTACTATTTGTGGCACATAACAATTCATTAATACATAAGTATGTCGTGACTTTACCATATGTGGCACATAACTATTAATTCATACATAATGATATAGGCACTTGTGAGGCACAACACTTAACTCATACATATATATGTGGTTCTTGGCATATAGAGCCTACAAGACATACATCCAGTGTTTGATGTCTGTTGGAGATGCACAGTGGATACAACGTCAGAGAATGTGTTGGAGTTGGTCTGGTTCGGGGCTACTACACGCATAGCCTATATCAGAGCAGCAACATCGGAATGATAGCTACTACAGCTGCTGAAATAGCCGTACCCGGCTAAGAGGTTCTGAAGGGGTCTCGGCCGGAGGTGTGGGACCCAGGCAAGGTGAGGGGCAGGGCGGGTAGCGGTTGGGTGGTGGTAGCCTGGGTAAACCCAGCCCCCAGTGACCTCGACCTGCTCTCAGACAGACCCTGGGCTGCCCTGGGTGTCGGGCCGGGAGAGAGGCTCTTAGCCTGGGTGTAACGGCCCTTGGTTTGGACAAACAGGAGGCGGGGAGTCTCGACTGGTGATCCACAGTTTATTTTTCTCTTGGTCACTCACTCATGGTAAACACCGTGAAAACTATAAAAAGATCAAACATATGCAAGGGATCAATAAAGGTTAAACATACAAGATATCAATATAAAGTTTCACATCAGATTGAATGATGACTGTTAAAAGCAAAGTTTATTTGACAATTAACCTTTAAAATATCTTTCCCCAAGTTAAAGTGTAAATGGATAAAATGCAAACATTCAATAGAAAACAAACTTCTAAATGTAACTTTAATAAACAATCTACTATTAAAATGAATTATCCACCGTGTAAAAGTGCAAAATGTAAAGTGCCAAACACTGAAGTTGGTCAGGCTATACCTCCATTTAATTTACATAACAGAAATCAAAGGGGGTAAAATACGTCCACAGCAACACATTAACCAGACCTGACGAGAATACATTCACATTCATACAAACACGGATAAATACAGATAACACCAACGATTGCGCATACCTCAATCCGCCCACCAAGGGTGTTAACGAGGGTTTGTAGGTACTTCACGGACATCGCTCAGTGGCACACTGACAAACAAAACAAACAAACAATGTCACCATCAACTAGACTGAAACAACTCGAGGATAGCCAATCTGCTCAGTACGTACCTCCGGGGGTTTACATGTGCTCATTCCAGGTAGCTCTATTCATCTCTCAGTAGATAAAAATCGCGTTTCTCAGGCTCCATTCATTCTTACTACTAAGAGAGAACACGCTGCCACGCCATCTTAGAACAAGTGAAAATGCGGCTTCACGAGCGGGGTCTCCAACTCGTCTTTACAGGGAAGGAGAACGAGAATGGGGGGGGGGGGGGGGGCAACGGGGGACTGCCATCTTGTGGATGCTACAGGCAGTCACGGTGTCAAGCTGTTCAAATCCAGTTGATGGTGCAAAACTAGCTAATTACAAAGACAAAGAAACTCAGGCAACAATAGGAAGTAAGCGGTCAGTTACACTCCCCCCAAATCCCATTATGAACAACCTTAGCGAAATGTATTTATCATATGGGATTTCCGGGTTACGTCTGACCGCCATTCAGTTAAATCATCTGAGCCTATAATATATGTGTAGTCGTGTATATGACATGTTCATTCTAGTCGCTCTCAAGGAGGACTACTAATTTCTGGATCGGTCGCTCAATGACTGAAGGTTTGGAAGAGCGATCCTTTACTTCCTTCCGTTCCCCTGTTTGAATCTTGACTCGACGAACTAGGCCGTCGCTCTCTTGGGCGACTTCGACCACTCGTGCCAGTAGCCACTGGTTCCTTGGGAGATTGTCGTCACTGACGATGACGATGTCATTCACCTTGAGATTGCGTCGGGATATATGCCACTTCTGTCGAATGGAGATATTCAGGAGATATTCCTTCTTCCATCGACTCCAGAATTGCTCGATCAGATATTGAACTCTCCGCCACCTCTTCCTTGCGTACATGTCCTCCTTCACAAATTTCCCAGGAGGCGGTGGGGCGACTCTGGGCTTCATCATGAGGAGGTGGTTAGGTGTTAATGGCTCTAGCGCCTTAGGGTCATTGAGTCCGTCGACTGTTAGTGGACGGCTGTTGACAACGGACATCGCTTCATAGAACAGCGTTCTTAATGAGGCATCATCGAGTCTGCCTGGGCACTGTGCAAAAGTAGCATTCAACACGTTCCTAATGGTCCGGATTTGGCGCTCCCAGACGCCACCTGCATGGCTGGCAGAGGGGGCGTTGAAGACAAATTCGCAGTGCTTGTCGGCTAGGAAAGCTTCCAATGCCTTGGGTTCACATTGTTTGAGGGCTCCTCTCAGCTCATTCCTAGCTCCTACAAAGTTAGTACCTTGATCGCAGTGAAGTTGGCGGACAGCTCCTCTGATGCTGATGAAGCACCTCAAAGCATTGAGGAATGCGTCCGTTGATAGATCTTCAAGCATTTCAATATGGACGGCTCGAGAAGAAAGGCAAGTGAAGATCAGGCCGTATCTTTTATACTCTGTGCGAGCTCTCTTAATTAAAAAAGGGCCAAAGCAGTCCATTCCACTATACGTGAAGGGGGCTGAGGGTTCAACACGCTCCTTAGGGAGTTCGGCCATTTTTTGTTCTTCTGTGGGCCGTCGGAGTTTCCTACATTGCACACAATCGTGTATCAGTTTGGCTACCAGTCTGCTCCCACCAATGACCCAGAATCCGTTTGCTCTGAGCTCCATTTGGGTTTGACTCCGGCCTTGGTGACGAATCTTGGTATGGCAGTCAGTCAGAATTAATTTGGTGATGTGGCTGTCCTTTGGAAGGATTATTGGATGTTTTAGATCCTGGCTGAGAGAGGACTGCTTCAATCTTCCACCAACACGAAGGACTCCTTCGTGCAGGATGGGGTCGAGCTGAAAGAGACTGTTTGAGCTTGCAAGTCTCTTTCCTTTCTGGAGCGTCTCCAACTCTTGAGCAAAGGCTTGCTGTTGAACAAGCTTAATTATCACTTCAGCGGCTCTTTCTCGTTCTTTGATGGCCACAACTTCGCTATAATGTTCCTCTTTCGATCCAAGCCTCTTAATTCTTGCTACCACTTTAAGGAGCATTGTCCAAGAAGAGAGCCGCTTTAGATAGTCGAGAATGTCTGTGCAATCGCTGGCGTTGGTTGTGAACACTGAGACTGCCTTGACTTCCGGATCGCCAACAAGAAGCTCAGTTGGAGAGTTAGGTCTTGGGTTTACCTCTGGTTCCCAGAGGAATTTAGGTCCTGTAATCCAGCTTGAGGAAGCAATCTGCGTTGCCTGGAGGCCTCGGGAAGCGTGGTCGGCCGGGTTTTCGGCTGTGTCGACGTGGTGCCACTGATTGGGATCAGTATTTTCCCGTATCAGCTGAACACGATTGGCAACAAACACGTGGAACCTACGTGCTTCATTATGAATATATCCCAGCACCACTTGGGAATCTGTCCAAAAGAATTCTTTATCGATTACCATGTCAAGTTCACGTTTTAGCATGACACTTATCTTTGTTGCTACTACAGCGGCTGAGAGCTCCAGCCTTGGAATGCTTGTTACCTTTGTTGGTGCAACTCTTGCTTTACCCATCACCAGACTACAGTGAACCAAGTCTTCATTGTTTTTGCACCTAAGGTACGAACATGCACCATACCCTTTGCTACTGGCATCTGAGAAGTGATGTAGTTCTGTCCTAGTCACGTTGCCAAAGTCTTGCGGACGATAGCATCTCCGGATTGTGACTTCTTTCAGCTTCTGCAGACCGATCTTCCACTCCTCCCATCGCAATCTCAAGTCTTCTGGCAGTGAATCATCCCATCCGATGCCTCTACAGCATAGCTCTTGTAGTATACACTTTCCAGTCAGGGCAAACGGTGCAATGAATCCGAGTGGATCATATAGAGATGCGACAACTGACAGGGCACCTCGGCGGGTTGACGGCTGGTTTTTTAGCCTGATATTGAAGCTGAAGGTGTCATCATCTATCGACCACTGAATGCCGAGTGCGTGCTCTGCTGGGTTCGTATCCATCTTCAGTTCCAGGGGTTCGATGGTTGTCGCTCTTTCTGAAAGGTCCACGCAGTCGAGAACTTCCTTTTGATTCGAGTTGAACTTGTGAAGACGTAGTCCTCCTACTTGGCACAACTCCTGTGCATCCTTAATCAATCTCTTCGCCTCTTCGACTGACGTGACGCTGGCTAGCCCGTCATCGACATAAAAGTTATTTTCAATGAAGGCTGATGCTGCTGGATAATCTGCTGCGTGCTGCCGTGCTAAATACTTCAGGCCAAAGTTTGCGCATCCAGGGGAAGAGGCAGCTCCAAAGAGATGGACAGCCATCCTATATTCCTGTGGTTCGCTTTCCAAATCTCCATGCTCCCACCATAAGAACCTTAGATAGTTTCGGGATTCAGCAGTGACGAAGAATTGGTGAAACATCCTTTCCACATCACAGATTATGGCTACCGTCTCCTTCCTGAAGCGGCATAAGACTCCCACCAGGGAGTTGATTAAGTCAGGTCCGGTCAGTAGTGTGTCATTTAGAGAGATGCCATGGAATTTTGCGGAGCAATCAAAGACAACTCTTAGCTTGGCAGGGTTTTTGGGATGGTAGACGCCATGGTGAGGGAGGTACCAGATAACCTCTCTCTCAGTTGGTGTGGGTGCTAGCTCTGCATCACCTTTACCAATTATCTCCTCCATGAATGCTTTGTAGTGGTCATGGTATTGTTGATTGCCTCTTAGCTTCCTCTTCAAACACTGAAGGCGAACAGTGGCCAGCTTCTTGTTGTTTGGTAGTGACGGTGGACCGCTGCTCTTGAAAGGGAGGGGCATCTCGAAATGTCCATCACTTTTCTGTCTGATGTTTCCGCTAAGAAATTGTATGAAATAAACATCGTCCTGAGATACGTACTTGTCTTCGTAGGTCCTTTCGTTGAAATCTGACTCCAGAGCTCTTAAGACATCGGTGACTGGCGGGGCCGGCATTTCCTTCACGGCAACTCGGTGCACAAAACTTTGGCTCCCTTGCCTATCCAAATGGGGGTTAGATGAGCCTATTATGCTCCAACCCAGTTCAGTTCGCTGTGCGAAGGGTTCGTTGTCGCAGCCTACGACGACTTCAAGAGGGGCTAGTGCTGATGGACAGTTGTATCCGATTAGCAGTCCTACTTCACAGTCTTGAAGCGACGGTATCCTGTCTGCTAGGTGTTCAAGGTGAGGCCACTGCAGTGCTGTTTTATTGGTCGGGATGTAAGACTTATCTACTGGGATGAAGTTACGGGTATAGGCTTTCTTTATTTGGAGGTGTTTTCCAGATTGAAGTCCTCGAACTTGTAGGCCACCGATGCTCTTGCTTGTTAGGACTGTGTCAATCGCTGTCATCGTGCTAAGTTTCAACTTTACTGGTTTCGGGTCGACGTTCAAGTGCTCGAGCAGATCTTCAAGTATGAAGGTTGAATCGCTTTGTGTGTCAAGCAATGCGTAGGTGAGGACTTCTCTCTGTGGCTCTTGTACTGAAGATAGCAGGATCGGAACTATACTTGAAGTAGCTGGGATATACTGTGTTGATGCGTAGGACATGACCCTATGAGCTTCCTGGCTTGTGCGGTTATCTGCAGAAACTGCGCTGTTATTTGTTGTCTCCTCTGGTCTTCGTCTCCACTCTTCGTGCAGGCAAGTGGGATGTTGTCGACGACAGGTGCTACAGGTGTGTCGCCTTTTGCAATCTTTGGAGACGTGTCCCTTCCTCAAACATCCGAAACAGAGGTGATTTTCATGGATAAACGCTTTCTTATGCTCCATAGTTTTTGAAGCAAAGGTGGGGCATCTAGCAATGCTATGTGTCTCATCCTTGCAGACGGAGCATGGTGGTCTTGGTCTGTAATCGGTTGTTTCTCCCATCTGTCTGGTGAAATTCTCTGGTTGAGTGCTGGTGTTGAGGACTCTGGCTTTCTTAGGTAATGTGTCGTCTGTGGTCTTAAAGTTCATTAGAAATGGGGAGGCAACAGGATTACATACTATACGGGCTTCTTTGTTTAGAAATGCTGTGAAGCTAGTGAAGTCTGGATAATTTCCAGACTCGTCCAATTCTCCAACGACGATTCGGCTCCACCTTCGCACAATCCACTCCGGCAGTTTTTTGAGCAACTTGTGATTTTCTTCACAATCATTCAAGATTGCCAAGTCTTTGACGTGGGGGATTGCCTCCGCACATCCTTGTAGAAAGTCTGCAAATTCTCTTAGTCCCAGAGGATCGGCTGCACTAATTTTGGGCCAGGTGGAGAGCTTATCTCGGTAGGCCTTCTGGAGGATGAATGGATTCCCATACCTTTCTTCTAGTATCTTCCATGCACCTGTATATGCCTCCTCCGAGTTGCGGTAGAAGAATCCTTGCACAGCCTTTTGTGCCTCTCCAGTGAGATAGCTTTTCAAATAGAACATCTTCTCGCTTACGGGGAGGGGTTTCTGATCGATGAGGGACATGAATGACATCTTCCAATCAATGAATTTCATGGGGTCGCCATTAAATGTTGTTGGTTCAGGCACAGGCAGGCGGCTTATACTCAAAGAGCTTGCTATTGCCTGAGCTAGACTGACAGTCTCCTCGGGTGCTGTTGCTCTCAGAGGTGCTGATTGAGGGTGGAATGATGTAGCATGTGGGTTTAGCTGGGCTGTGGGTTCGATCTCTTGCTCGTAATCCATTTCCGGAGCCTCATATGCTCTTGCTCGTGCAGCAGCTATTTGGACTTCCTTTTCTACTCGTAGCTGCTCCAACTTTATTCGTTCTTCCTGCAGCTTTAGTTGTCTATTCGCTTTTTTGCGCTCCATTTCTGCCAGCATTGCTGCCTCTTCGAGTTTCGATTCATTTTCGAGTTTGCTGAGCCGTGATTGCTGGGCCTGGATAACTTTCATCGCCTTTGCTTGTTCCCGTTTGGCTGCGAGTTCTGCTTCTGCCTCTAGTCGTTTACTAGAACTGCTGGAGTGTATACTTGAGTGGCTTGATATGTGTGATTTTTTTGAGGTTACCGTATCAGTTATTGTATGACCAAAGACGGATCCATGTGCTTCTTTGTCTAGAATTACTCTCACCATTTCTTTCTCGACTCGGACATTATATTCTGAATCAATTGTTTTCTTTCGTTTATTCACAAGGGTGAAAATCTCTTCAGTCAGGGTTGCGCATGTGTCCATTTTGCTGGTAATGTCTGGGGTGGCAGTCTGGTTCCGTAAAATGGGTTCATACTGAAGGCATACTAGTTCGTGTTTTGTGCGTATATCCTGTTCGATTTTGTCGAGGTCATCTGGACAACAGTAGGCCTTTAATGCTGTTCTGCTCTCTCTTGCCGTCCTTTTCCAGGAGTCATAGGCCTTATGAAATGCTCCGCTGTGTTTTTTGACATTCTGGTCATGTAAGTCCTGGCCCTTCTCCGTTAACGCTCTTAATCTTGGCTTGTCCTGTCGTGAGTCAGGGGGGTGGCTGGTTCCTGCTCCAGAGAGTGACATCTTCTTTGCCCAGTAGATTTAGCTATGACTTTGAATGTGATATGTATTCTTGTTCAGAATAAACCTATGTGAGTAGAGACTTTACCATAAAACTTTAAAGGGACTGGATGCACTTAAAACATAAAAATGTCGCATGTGGACCATACCATCAACTAAAGTGCATAAAGGACAGTTAAAGTGCTGCAGGTAAACCGAATGTCTGTGTGCAAGGAGCGCAGTTAAAGTGCTGCAGGGTAAACCAAACGGACAGTATGTGCAAAATGCAGTCTCTATATCCCTTGTTAAGAGTCTGTCATTGCAGCATTGTAGGCCTATGGTGTGTTATACAGTTCTTGCCTGACAGTTAAATGTGGGTTAGGTTGATGTCGTTGATGATGAAGAATGATGATGATGAAGGCTGGGTAGCCGTCTCCGGTATAGAGGTTGAGTTTTCTTTTTATAGTTTTCACGGTGTTTACCATGAGTTTTCACTGTAACGGCCCTTGGTTTGGACAAACAGGAGGCAGGGAGTCTCGACTGGTGATCCACAGTTTATTTTTCTCTTGGTCACTCACTCATGGTAAACACCGTGAAAACTATAAAAAGATCAAACATATGCAAGGGATCAATAAAGGTTAAACATACAAGATATCAATATAAAGTTTCACATCAGATTGAATGATGACTGTTAAAAGCAAAGTTTATTTGACAATTAACCTTTAAAATATCTTTCCCCAAGTTAAAGTGTAAATGGATAAAATGCAAACATTCAATAGAAAACAAACTTCTAAATGTAACTTTAATAAACAATCTACTATTAAAATGAATTATCCACCGTGTAAAAGTGCAAAATGTAAAGTGCCAAACACTGAAGTTGGTCAGGCTATACCTCCATTTAATTTACATAACAGAAATCAAAGGGGGTAAAATACGTCCACAGCAACACATTAACCAGACCTGACGAGAATACATTCACATTCATACAAACACGGATAAATACAGATAACACCAACGATTGCGCATACCTCAATCCGCCCACCAAGGGTGTTAACGAGGGTTTGTAGGTACTTCACGGACATCGCTCAGTGGCACACTGACAAACAAAACAAACAAACAATGTCACCATCAACTAGACTGAAACAACTCGAGGATAGCCAATCTGCTCAGTACGTACCTCCGGGGGTTTACATGTGCTCATTCCAGGTAGCTCTATTCATCTCTCAGTAGATAAAAATCGCGTTTCTCAGGCTCCATTCATTCTTACTACTAAGAGAGAACACGCTGCCACGCCATCTTAGAACAAGTGAAAATGCGGCTTCACGAGCGGGGTCTCCAACTCGTCTTTACAGGGAAGGAGAACGAGAATGGGGGGGGGGGGGGGGGCAACGGGGGACTGCCATCTTGTGGATGCTACAGGCAGTCACGGTGTCAAGCTGTTCAAATCCAGTTGATGGTGCAAAACTAGCTAATTACAAAGACAAAGAAACTCAGGCAACAATAGGAAGTAAGCGGTCAGTTACACTGGGGGTGGCTGGCCTGCTGGGTCGTGCATTTAGACACCCGGTAAGATAGGCACAAAACACCGGCCACATGTTCTGTGGACCAAGCTTCGAAGAGGAAGGAATGCCCATGATGAACGAGGTAAAATGGCTGGGAGAGGTTAGATCCAGCCGGTCCCTGACACGCTGCACACCGCCTCGCTCAGCTGGTTCGGATTGTGGGCTATCGGCATTGCGGTCTGGTAACGCTAAAGTTCCGGTTGCAGGGAGCCAGATGTCGATAGTGGTAATTAACACATGAATTACGGTATTATTGAACACAGTGTGTTAATGTATGTGTTGATGAGGAATTAACTATGATGATATAGGCATAGCCTACTTAATTAATAGTAATTCATATATGACTCGGTGTGTTCATCAAACATACCTTTCATTAGTTGATGATGCGGTAAGCATCAATTAATGGCTTAATTCATCATGAGTTAAGCATGCATTCATGCACATGTTTGCACCAGTATTGTAAAGTGTTACCAATATTCCTTTCCCCACGTGGCCCTAGCCAAAGCGGCTGTGGTTGCTATCAGGCCTGATAACACCAATGTTTTTAAACAAACCTTTGGTGCAGTGGTGCACGCTGATAAGGCTGTATCAACCACAGGCGCAGGATAAGTCATTTCAATGACAAAGGGCAAGAGTATGGTCAAATGTGACATATCAACAATTTCTGAACTTTCTGAGGTTGTGTTTTTAGATCATGTGATCACTCAAAATGGCAAATCTTTATCGCCAAAGAGAAAAGAAGCGATACAGGGTTTACCAAAACCAGTTTTTTCTTTTGTGCTTTAATAAAAGGATACATTGTAGCTCTTTCTTGTGATATAAATGTGCTGCTGAGAGTGAACTGCACTTTGCTACTATTGATATTTACAGGACAGCCCATATTCTAATCAATAGAGTGATTATAGGACAGCCCATATTTCTTAAGTATACATATTTACATGTTGCTATTTCCTATGTGCAGAGTCATGTGGGAATAAAGTTTGTCTAAAGTGAAAGTAATCATCCCTCTCCAGTTCCCATCAAAAAACTGTTGATGTCTGGGCTAGAACAAAGACAGCCTTATTATTATTATCAAGTGCTGTGTAAGAACTGACGTATTTCGACCTTGCAGGTGGCCGTGCTATCTGTAAACATGAAGACGGGAGAAGATTTCCCGTCAAAGCTTATAACAGACCATTGTTTAAAAGTTTGAAGTAATATACTGCAATTTGGTTAAGCTATAATATTTGTATGTAATGTTTTTTCTAACCAATTATGAAAATGCAGTTTGAAATATGCTTCGTGTTGTGAAGAAGAAATGTACTATCATTGATGTGTGTGTGTGTATCAATGGATCCTTTGCGCGGATACACACACACCCCTACACACACACACACACACACACACACACACACACACACACACACACACACACACACACACACACACAAGCACACCACAGGCCCCCACCCTTCTTGAGCTCTCTCTCACAGAAGACATGTCACTGCAGAGTGTACATATATTGTTTATAGTTTATATAATGCAACTTTATATGCATTCATCATGACACATACACACACACACATACCCCCCCCCCCAGACACACACTCTCTCTCTCTCTCTCTCTCTCTCTCTCTCTCTCTCTCTCTCTCTCTCTCTCTCTCTCTCTCTCTCTCTCTCTAATACACCCACATTCCCTGCGTCGGGATACGCCCACTCGAGGATATCAGGAAGTAGTCCGGCAACGGTGGCTTTGCCTCAAGACTCAGGGCTTCTGGGAAATGATGTTTTTGGCTTCAAGACTCCTCCTGCTTTCAACTTCAGGACCAATCAGAAAGTCACATTTTACTGTATAACATCTCAGAGTGAGAGGGGTGCGGTATCCTTTCATCCCCTGACACTTGGTGTTGAGGTATGACAGGTCTGCAACGATCGTTGGAAGCTGGGAAGAACTTCACATTCTATCCTCTTTGGGTAAATGTATCGATGAGTTTATTCAATTGTTTCTGACTTGTACCAATTTTAATATATGCTTTGATATAGCTATTCATGTCTGATAGTCTTAAATAAACATGTGACACTGTGCACTTAACCTGATCCACCTGTCTTGTTGTCAAATGTGTCCTTGTCTCCAGCCTCGCTGTGTTTTCCTCCCACTCAACGAACACGCCTGGGTTTTATGTGACTAAAACCCTAATACTACTATGCACTTTATATCTCTACTGTGCACTTTAGATCGTTGCTACTGTTGTCATTTGCACTTTAACTATTGTGTTGCACTTTAAACTGCTGCTCTAGACTGTTTTTACAATGTTTTTTTGTCTTATTTGTTTTTATGTATGTACTTTGTACTACGCTTTTTGCAATCCAATTTGCCCTTTTGGGACACTTAATAAATCTTGAATCTTGAATCTTGAATCTTGAATTAACAGTAAAACAGGTGAAATCCTTTCTGGGTATGACATCGTACTGTAGGACTTTTATTATTGATTACTCATATTTAGAAGCTCCGTTGAGTGCCATCGCACACGGACAAGGACTGACTGCAGGTAGCAAAGTGACATGGACACCTGAGGCGGAGGCCTCATTTGAAAAGTTAAAAATGGCTTTGCAAAGCACCCCCACACTTAGACTACCTGACCCGACTCGACCTTTCACTCAGACGGTAGACACCAAAGGGGACTTTATGACCTCTGTTTTGCTCCAAGAGCATGGTGCCCGCCTGCGACCAGTGGCATATATATATATATATATATATATATATATATATATTTTCTCACAAAACTTGACCCGGTGGCGGCTGGTCTACCAACATGTTTTTGCGCCGTGGCCGCTGCTGAGAAAGCCGTTCATGAGTCACGTGATTATGTGGGCTATTCTAGTCTCACCTTAGTAGTGCCACATGTGGTCTCAATGCTGCTGCTCGAGCAGAAGACTAGTCATTTGGTAGCAGAGGATGGTTGCGATATAACCATGGCCTCTTGGACATGCCAAACATTACAGTTAAAAGGTGCACAGTGCTTAAACCAGCCACACTGCTCCCTATGACCAATGTGGGGAGCCACATGACTGTGTGGCAACAGTTGTGTGCACCTGGGCCTGATTTACAGGAAGTGCCCCTCATTTAATCCGGACCTGGAGCTGTTTGTGCACGGCTCTGCCTCCCGTAACAAGGTCATAGGTATTAATGAAGTGAGTTGGCAGAGGGCTGCTCCGTTACAATGCTCCCGAAGAACATTGCTGTGTTCCCCACTATGTGAAATTGACACATGAGTTAAATCATGTGTCAAAGAGTGGAATGCAGGGAGCTTGCTGTGGGCAGGGCTGTTTTGGGAACAGCAGGCAGCTCACTCAGCACCAGACCAGTCGTTCGATCACGTGAAGACGGACTTTGTCCAACTTTTTCCATCAGATAAGAAACTGCATTGCCTAAAAATGATGCTCAGGCAGTAGTAAAAGCCATGATCACTGAAACCATTCCAAGGTGGGGAAGACCTAGGATGAGTAGCAGTGATAATGGAGCACATTTTGTCAATCAAGTAATCAGCCAGATAGGAGATTACTATGGTATTGATTTGAAAACCCACTGTGTTTATCATCCGCAGAGTGGAGGAGCAGTTGAACGTAACACTGAAAAGGGAAACTGGTCAGGTGCTGCGCTGAAACAGGCTTCCCATGGACAAAGGTCTTGCCATGGTGTTATTTCAAATAAGGACAGGAGTGAGGGCCAGGTGTGGCCTGGGCCCGTTTGAAATTCTCTATGGCAGACCTGCCAATACTGGCGTAAGTCCAGCCAAAAGGATCTCGTTATCAACAGATCTCTTTGATCATGATATGTTGAAGTACTGTGTGTACTTAACCAAAACTCTTCACCAGGTACACACGCAGGTGAAAGAAATCGTGGAAGACAGCGCGCTGGGCTGGCCCATATCAGATACTACTCACCACACACACAGCCATCAAGGTGGGAGAGAGAGGACCGCCGCAAGACCTGCCTGCTGAAGGTCAGTAGGCCTGCCCATCACGAGTGGGGCCTTGCAGCTGAGTGGAAGCAGAGAGGTTTTTCCGCCTCCTCTGAGGCAGCCTCTGGGAGTAGCCGGCCTCTGGGATCGCTATTTCACCATCCAGGAGGAGGTTTGTGCCGCCTGCTCTGCTCCACAGACATTAAGCTTGAAGACCAATACACGCCAATACCTTGAAGATTGGATCAAAGCACGGACTAATTGCGTATAAAAAATCGTAAAGAGAAGAAAATGTACAGGGACACGGGAGGGGCAGGACAGATACATAAGGCATATTAGAATTCTAAATAAAAGTGTTTCAAGCAAACATGTGCTTTCAGTATAAAATAACCTGATTATAAAATATATTTAATCCATTAAATAGACTTGACTAGATGTTCTAGAATCTAGAATATAAAATGTTTTATATTGATAAAGAATTATGAATGTCATGGCTCCTGTGACCAAAGCCAACTTGTACCATACAGTAATGTTTCTAAACATACAAATGTTTTTGAAACATTGGCAGGGTGAGAGAAAATGTGTTTATGTCTCCTTCGGAACAGTCAGTGTTCCACCAAAGGGTAAGCTTTGAGTGAGATAGTGTAGTAGCAATAGAAAAGTAGTTGAAAACATAATAATGAATTTGATGTTTCACAGGTTGTTTCTTGTCATTATTCATGCTATCGTGATAAAAGTTTGTTATCAAAATGATGATTCATTTTAGTAAGGAAGGACTAATGACAACATTTTGCTAAAAGTCTGAACAGGAAGATGTTTGATGTAACACTCTGACTTACTGTAATTGATAAAGTTGTTTTTATTCATCATTTGAGGTTTTGATAATCATTATATCTGACATGAAATGATTTTGACATTGTGGCTCTGTACAGAGTTCCGATATTGAAATAAACAAATCCTTATTCATTACAAACGAGCAGTTTGCAAGGAAAATTTTGAGACGCCCAGATAATAACTGATCAAAAGGCATGACGATCATCATAGTTGAACTGTATTCCAAAATCAGCCAATTCAGTTGAGTTACAGGCAATTCACTCAGTAAACTGACAACAATGAAATATAAACAAATTTGTAAAAGTAATTTCCCAATCACCCTTGAAAAAGAGACATCGGTCTCAATGGGTTTTTTATTTTCTGGTTAAATAAACGTTTGATTGAATTTATTATCTGATAATCCATGTAGGCTATAATGAGTAGGTGTAGGCTATAATTAGAAATGATAACACCAATACTCATCTGGGCTAAGCACTGTGAGATACCAGTCACATATGTGGAAACTCTGGTATGACTCTCTTTTATAATGTACTTTTGTTCTTTTATTGTGCCCTTATGTGCTTTTTGTAATTGTGTATGTGTCATCTATGGACCAAGCGTCTGCCAATAAAGGTTTGATTGATTGATTGATTGATTATCAATCATTGTGAAATTATGTTTATTGTATCACTGTATCATCCTTAAAATAATTTTAACTTGCAAAATTAACTTTGGAAAATTATTTTCCTAAGACTCAGAGAGACTCACCTTTTTCAGGATGTCAGAGTTGTGTTGGCCCAACCCAAGTCTGGTAGATTCTTAGTGTTGCTACTGCCTTTTTATCCTGTTGAGGTGAAAAGTGATGGTACAGTTTTGCAGAGCTCCGATATCTCCCTGTTGTGTCTCAGACTATTGTAAACGTTATCTTTAGGATCACATAACTTGCACACAGTATTAAGCCTATATGCAATACACACGAAAGCAACCTTAAACAATGAATGTTTTGGGGAAATTTTGTGCCTGTCCAATATTACGTGTCCAATACAATGTGTATTGCCGAATATTATCTTTCATCTCATAACCACCACTATAGTGCAAAGGGCACTAGAGCCCTACTCAAGTATCTCTCTACTCTATATTTTCCATACAAATTGGTGGGAGGATGCAGAGCCTTTTGTTTAATTGACTTTTATTCAATATCATTCAAAGACAAAGACCAAGAAAACATTGGATCTGTGGGAAGATAGTAGTCTATAAAAAATATAGAATAGAATAATAATGGAGGGAAGAAACAGCACATGAGATAACCTATCTCTATTCTTCTGACGGTGCGGTGTAGTTTACGGATTTACCGTATTCGCTCAGCTATTATTCCTCTTTCTGGGTCACAGGGGGTTGGAGCCTATCCCAGCATGCATCAGCAGGGAAACAGCCTGGACAGGCCAGTGGTTCATCACAGGCCTGGGCGTACACACACTAGACCAGGGGATCCCAAACTTTCAGACCAAGTACCACTATGTACAAACCACATTTCCCAGGGACCACTTCCACTAGTGCGGATACCAACATTCCCCCCCCATAAAATAAAATAGAATCACTGCACTTTGAATAATAATGGCGACAATAACGTTTATTTATGTGGCACTTTTCAAAACAACGTTACAAAGCGCTTTACAGAGAGCAAAAGTAAGAATCCTACAGAGAAGAAAGTTAGTTAGTTAGTTTATTTCGATCAGAAAGAAAAGAATATTCACAGAATAGGAAAAAAACAGAAAAAACAAAACAAAAGATCCATAAGGCTGACCGAAAGGGTTTAGGGCTGAAGCTAACTAGCTTGTTAAATGCCCTTACCCTTATTCCTTTACGTTATATGTAAACATATGCAGTACATATGCATACACATGGATACATACATGCATTGATTTACACACACAAAGTGGATGATAAAGACAAAAAAGATATAGAAATCAACACAGTACTTGAAGATTGAAGACATTTTTATTATTATTATTACTTTAAAAAAAATCTGAGTTGACATTATTCAGTACAATTTCAGCCAGTTAACATTTCTTCTTATTGGTGTGTGTCAGAGTGGGAATTTTGTCCTTTTAGGGGCGTGGCCATTTGGCCTTCGGTGTCACAATTCTTTTTAGGGCACAGGGTCACATGCCAGGGTACAAAGGCCATTGCTCTATTGACATCGTGAAGAGTGATTTTTCTGAAATGTGTGTTAAAATGAGCCAATGACACATTCTTTGCATAGGGCAGGCTACATTAAACTGAGACCACTGATGGTTTTAAAGCAACTGACAGTAGCAGGCTGGTAGCAGGGCACTGCCAAGGTGGCCTTAGGGATTTCTCACACACTGCGTGTGCATGTGTGATGAATACTTCCAGCCCTGTACTGCCTTCAGTCACCCTGAAGAATAAAACTAATCCATATTTACTATTTGTGTTGAATCCAAAATTGTTTAAATCAGATCAGATTTTTAATGAAGTTTACGAGGTTATCTTTTAATTGAGTGAATCATATTTGATACATATTTCAGTTTTTGAAACCTATACGTCATCAGTGTCCCATTTTCTGGAAATTATTTGATGGTTCAGGCTTTATGAAGTTAATAATTTAGGGAATTTAACCTATTCTATTCTCGCCAATGTCTTGATGTTCAGGGTGATGTTGACGCAGGCGACTGAGTGGCCATCTTGATTGAGCAGCACTGCATGGCATCCAAACTGATTCTGCAGATGACAACAGAGGATGATAGGTTACTAACTATCTATCTATCTATCTATCTATCTATCTATCTATCTATCTATCTATCTATCTATCTATCTATCTATCACAAACCTAAAAGGGATAGTTTGGATTTTTTGATGTGGGTTTATATGAGGTACTTGCCAACAGTCAGTGTACTACAGTACATGGAGTAGAATGCAGCCGGCGTGGTCCCAGTTTGGAGAAATAGAGACCAGCCACCTCAAGATTCAAGATTCAAGATTTTTATTGCCACTCCGTAGTACAAGTATCACGTGTGAAATTGAAACAAGAGAACAACAAGCAATAACAGTAAACTTTTCCTTTTCTTTTCTAGTGTAGACACCTTAAAAACATGATTAAACATTCTGTTTGCACAGGTGCAATAACATAGGCATAATTATCATATGTAATGGCAGCAGCTGCTACATGATTGTTTATTTGTGTGTGTTAAGGAGTCTCGTGGCCTGCGGGAAGAAACTGTCCCTCAGGCGATTTGTTCGTGCTTTTGGGACCCTGTATCTCCTCCCTGAGGGTAACAGGGAGAACGCCAGGATTGGACAGGAGTTTGTGTTTTCCCCCGTCTTGGGCATGGTTTCTGAATGATGACGCGTTACGCAGTGTCTCTATAGAATCATTTGATGTTTTTTCTTTTTCTGTTGTTTCTCAGGTTTTTGCTGGTGACCCCATTCACACTCAGCAGACAGCTCTACTTGCCTGACACGGCCGGTCTCCATTTATTTCTCCACACCACAACAGTTGCATTCTACTGCATGTAGTAAGTACACTGACTGTCGGCAAGTACCTCATACCCCACACAAAATAATCCGAACTATACCTTTAACAAACTCACCACTACTTTAGGCAGTCCAGACAGCTTGAACTTCACTGATCTCTCCAAGCGAATCAACTCTGTGTGGACACACACACACACGCACGCACACACACGCACGCGCGCACACACGCACACACACACACACACACACGCACGCACGCACGCACACACACACACACACACACACACACACACACACACACACACACACACACACACACACACACACACACGTTTCTTCTTCATAATTCTTCACTTCCCCTAGACCAAAAACACCCCCCCTTCAATTCAATTAGATTAGATTAGATTCGATTCAAATTAGTCTTATTTAGGCATTACTGTAACAAAGTATCTGTTGCCAAAGCAAAACAGTCTCTCACACACACCTCCTCTGTGGCCATGGAGGACAATCAAACATACACACCTCCTCTATAGCCGTGGAGGAGCATCAAACATACACACTTCCTCTATGGCCGTGGAGGACAATCAAACATACACACCTCCTCTATAGCCGTGGAGGAGCATCAAACATACACACTTCCTCTATGGCCGTGGAGGACAATCAAACATACACACCTCCTCTATAGCCGTGGAGGAGCATCAAACATACACACTTCCTCTATGGCCGTGGAGGAGCATCAAACATACACACTTCCTCTATGGCCGTGGAGGAGCATCAAACATACACACTTCCTCTATGGCCGTGGAGGAGCATCAAACATACACACTTCCTCTATGGCCGTGGAGGACAATCAAACATACACACCTCCTCTATAGCCGTGGAGGAGCATCAAACATACACACTTCCTCTATGGCCGTGGAGGACAATCAAACATACACACCTCCTCTATGGCCGTGGAGGAGCATCAAACATACACACCTCCTCTATGGCCGTGGAGGAGCATCAAACATACACACCTCCTCTATGGCCGTGGAGGAGCATCAAACATACACACCTCCTCTATGGCCGTGGAGGAGCATCAAACATACACACCTCCTCTATGGCCGTGGAGGAGCATCAAACATACACACCTCCTCTATGGCCGTGGAGGACAATCAAACATACACACCTCCTCTATGGCCATGGAGGAGCATCAAACATACACACCTCCTCTATGGCCGTGGAGGAGCATCAAACATACACACCTCCTC